>NC_142928.1:91974791-91984791 GCF_046866305.1 Octopus bimaculoides
CCTTGCTGCAACAAATAATGCAAATAATACTGGTGCCAAAACACCTTTTTGTACAATTTTAAACTTCAAACGGCACAAACTGACTGCAATGTGAGAGAACGGATGCCTTTATGTTATGTGGTAACACTCTGACGTTTAGGATTTTTCTCAGGAATTCAAAACTTTGCTAATATTTTTCAAAACGCTTGCCGACACTCAGAAACAAAAGCTTTTTTAGTTGATGAAATGTCACATAGTGATCTTTATTGTGCTCTCGCTCCAAACTGACTGTCATATTCACTGTCCCTCGCGCTGATCATATGTGCAAAGTTCAAGCTTGAGACTGCGAATGATCTTCATTACCTGTCTCCGTTGCTATCACAAATTCTTATGAATTTGTTTAAGGTGGAATTTCCTTGTGCTGGACAAAACCCAATGTCTCTACCTAGAGAAATAAAGCAGTACTGCTGCGCAGTGTGCTACTTGTCAGCCGCAAAGATCCAGTAGTGATGGTATGGCTTCATCTTCCAAGGGGTTGAGGTTTGGTGGCTCAATACACACATGCATAAAACGAATATAAAACAAAATATATATAAAGAGAAATTTAAAAAAGTATATGCATATATATATATATATATATATATATATATATATATATATATATATATATATATATGCTGTAGCTACAGCTCAGAGCTGCGGCTATGCTGATGCACCGTTTTGCTGCACTGTTATTACTGAGGGCCTCTTCCAATACGTGGCACTTGGTGAAGAATGGAGTTTGATGTAACTACCCTCATTTGTACCTGCTCCCATGAGGTAGGTTCATCTGGGACTCTCGACAGGAAGAGGTCCAGCTTTGATTTTAAAACGCCTACATCTACTTTGTGCAGGTTCCTCATTCTCTTTGGGAGAATATTAAAAAGCTGTGGGTCCCTGAAACCCAGGCTGTTGTAGTAACTGGTCCTGAAGCGCGATGGCGTTGCTGGGATCTTTGGCACTATGCAGTGTAGCTTTCAATGCCAAAATTTGGCACAATTCCTTCCAGAATCTTCCAGATGTATATTACTCCATACCTTTCCCGCATTCTCTCCATGGAGTAGAGTCTTAGCTGTTTCAGCCTTTCCCAGTAGCTGAGCAGTTGCAAAGAGACGATCTTCTTTGTGAATCTTCTTTGCATTGCTTCATGGTCCGCTGTTAATTTCATACTAGTGGGTGATCATAGCTGTGAGCAGTAATCCAGGCGGCTGAGCACGAATGTCTTCCAGAGGACCATCATGGTTTTCTTCTCTCTGGTTCTGAATGTTCTCAGGATCCATCCAGCCAGTCATCTGCACTTTGTTGCCATCCTGGTAATGTGCACTTGGAAAGAGGTATCATTGCTCATGACGATACCCAGGTCTCTCACTGATTTAGGCTCTAGGATTGTAATCACCTATGGACCAGTGTACCCTGTAAGTTTTCATATTCAGTTTTGGACGCTGGTGGCGCAGGGCTTGGAATTTTTCAGCATTGAGCTGCATATTATTATTCTCAGCCCATCTGTAAACTGAGTCCAACTCATGTAGTTTGTGGCATATCATACCATGATCTACTTTGTCAATATTTAGTAAAAATATTGGCGCGACGACTGTGCAGACGTTATAGGAGACAATCCCATGTCTGTTGACTGTGGTGGTCTTGCTCAGTGTTGAGCAAGATTCCTTGTTTGTGCTTGGTGTAGCCAGGTCAGCTCCTGCATAATCTTTTGTGCCATGTACAAAAAAGACTCTTGCTCAGCTGCTGCCTTGCGCATAATCTCTGAAGAGCGCACTTCTTTTGTAAATTTTTTCCTTGGAGACATTTGTTTTTTTCCTCAGGGAAGATTTTCCTCCTTAAGGCCCTTGTAGTTTTGGTGGGTTGTCGGGTGGGCAAACCGGCAGTTTTTGCTGCCGTCTTCCCCATGCCAACATTTGCCTTGCAGATAAAATTTGAAGGTTCTCCAGTGCCTTCCAAATTTCTTCTTTCCTGTAGGCTTTTGGATGGCATTGGATCCTCCTTGGAGTTTTCTCTTTTTTGTTTGGTGGATTGAGGTTTCTGTCTTGGTTGTTTCATTTTTGCCTTTTACTTTCCCTTCCTTTCTTTCTTTATGCTTGTGTTTGTGTTCCGTCCTTCCTTTTCTTGTGGTGGGAACTTTTTTCCTCTGGTTCTCTAATGAAATGAGGGCTCCTTTCCTTTGTAGGACTACTGGCACAGAGGGGCTTCTAGTTGCTGCCTCCTTGGCTCCACTATCCTTTACTGCCTGGTCGTTCACAGGGGTGGGTGATCCATTCTTTTGAGGAACCACTGGATCAAAGAGACTTCCGGGTGTTGTTTCCTTTTCATCTTCTCCATCTTTATAAGCCTTTCTACAATAGTTTCGATTATGACATCCAGGGTGTCAATGTGTGGTCCGATGAGCGTATAGGATCGGATGAATTCATTCTTCTTCCGCTTTATCTGATCAGTGGTTCTGTGAAAGCCATTGTTTTTCAGTTCAGCAGGGATGATTTTGTTTGGCGGATCGTCACTAGGAATCGACCATGCTCGCAGCAGAAGATTTAATTGTTTCTTCTCCTACTTTGGTGCATTCTTCGTTTTTTTAAGCCCAGAAGGGGTGTAGAGGATAGAGAGGAAGTGCAAAATAGAGGGAGATAGAAAAGAAGAAACAGAGGGGGGGAATAGGGAATGAGAGAGGGAGATATGAAGGAAAGAGAGAGGTGCTATGAAGGAAAGAGAGAGGGTGATATGAGGAAAGAGAGCGGGTGTGGGGTGTTAGAGAGACAGAGGGAGGTAGAGGAAAGGGAGAGAAAGAGAGACAGAGTGAGGGAGAGGAGGGGAAGAGAAGGAGAGAAAGAGAGACAGAGTGAAGGAGAGGGGGAAGAAAAAGAGAGACAGAGGGAGGGAGAGGGTGACGTGACAGGAGAAGAGGAAGATGTGAGATAAAAAGGAAAGGAAAGAGAACTGTGAAATGAGGAAGATATGAAAGGGAGGGAGAGAGATTGAGAAAAAGAATAAGATATGGAAGAGAGAGAGGGACAGAGGCAGGTGTAAAGAGAGATAAATGGAGGGAGAGAGGAGCGGGAAAGGGAGGAATATATGTAAGGGAAGGAAAGAAGAAGAGGTAGGTATGAAAAAGAGAGTAGGAGCAGGTAACGAAGATGTGTAGGAAAACGAAATACGAAAATTTGTAATTATATATATATATATATATATATATATATATGATTTGTAATTATATATATATATATATGTACATATGGCAGGAATGGCAACAAAAGAAAGAAAGAGACCTCGATATTATGCAAATAGAGGAATTTATCTGTAAAAATATGTGACACTGATTCAGTAGCCATGAGAAAACTCCGAGTTTCGGATGCCAGGGTAGGAGGTCTAACCAACATCTCTTCAGTTATCCGGTCATTGAAAATTCCTGTGAAAAATGACCGTTAAAAACAAAGGGAAATTACTGTGTAGTGACAAAGCGCGTCTAAAACTGTATATTATCGCATGCACGCATATAGCCATACACGCACGCACATATCTCAATATACGCGCGCATATATCTACATCCGCACGCATCCACGCGCACACTCACAAGCGCGCACATATAAAGTTCCTTGTACGTGTCTATAAGCGTACGAAAAAAAGTTTGGAGGGGAGAAAACAGAAAACAAAAAACTATATGTGGAAAAATACAAAAAAAATTAACCCTATAACTATGTAAAAAAACATGAAAATAATCAAAAATATAATAATATAAAAATATAAAAATATAAAATCCGGGTAAAAAAGTGGAAAGCTTATACATAGACACAATCCGGAAGCCTATCAGTACAGTCCCATCAGCAGGTCCTATCAGTAAAATTATTAAAATATATATATATAATCTGCGGGATTATTCGTGGCGCACATGGGGTAAATTCTTGAGGGGAAATGCGGAACTCACTGGTCGATAAATTTGTGAATGCATTTTCTTATGTGATTTTGATGTCGCATGGTCAAATACACACGAGTATAGGTGCATTTTCAGATTTATTGTGTACATCATGCTGAAGAGTGGAAAAGAATGAATTTTATATTCTTAATCACGAAACGTCGTACATGATTAACTGAAGGCAAGTTTGTTTTTATTTTCTCTTCTGTTTTTGTTCTATGTGTGCCGTAAATATCGCTATCCGTTAGAGAAAAAAATTGTAGTTTAGAATCAGTAGTTCTTTGACTGCTATTTCTAAATTTTCAGTATGTTGGTGAAGCAATCTCATGCTGATCCCTATATATTTATAATATATATAATTATATATATATATATATATATCTCCTCTCCCCTTTCACGGTTATATCTTCCATACTGTCGGGTGTCCAACATTCACCCTTCTCACTAACCAAAGTTCAGTGGATTTTCAACTGTGTAAAGAAACCGATTATGGTGATCGTAGTTTCGACGGTGATTGTGGTGAAAGCAGAGACAGTGTTGATGATGACGTTTGTCGAGATAAGTATAAGAGGACGATATATTAGTATCGGCGGTGTTTAATGGCGACAGGAGCGGTGTGATGTGTGATGCTGAGGCATGGTGGTAATAGTGGTGTTGATGATAGTGTTAGTTGTGTGTTGGTGGTATTGTAGTGGTTATACTGGTTGTTGTGGTGAAAGTGACTGTCAAGGTAACGGTTATGATAACGCTGATGGCAGTGTATGTTATTGAAGTGAAAGCAATGACAATGCTGCTGATGATGTTGGTGATTGTGGTGGTGGTGGTGGTGGTGGTCGGGGTCGTCGTAGTGCTGCTTCTTCTGGTTTGGCGGAGGTCAGCGCTCTCCGAGTGCTTTTCTAGTTCCCTAACTTTGATTGGAAGACTTTATCTCCATGTTAGCACTAATTACCTTCTCGTAAATGCTGTCATTAATACAGTCACATGCACTTTAGCATCCTCTTTAAAATAAATATTACAATAGAAATCTTCGATCGTTGCTAAGATTGTTTATTGTACATAATGTATATATTTCGAACGAAAATGCTCAGCGTCATTTCTTCACACTTTACATTTCGTGATCATATGTCACCGGAGTCGACCTTGCGGTTCAACCTTTTCGGATCGATGAAACAGGTACCAGCTGAGCACTGGGGTCGATGTAATCAGCTTCCTATCACAAGAAATGGCTGCCATTGTGTCAAAATTTGAACCCTCTCCCACACATATACATAATAAAGCCTGTTTGTGTATAACAATAATTTGTAACTATAGATATTGAGAAGCTTAACACTTCTATTTCTCTGTGCTTAAGACTGCATACTTAAGTCACTGTATATTTTTTACTATTCTTCGAATTTAAAAGCGACTTAATTACCTCCGCCAAGGACGGAGGTTATATTTTCATCGGTGTTGGTTTGTCTATCTATCCGTTTCTGTGCAAAATAACTCAAAAAGTTGTGAATGGTATTTGATGAAACTTACAGGAAAAGTTGGTAATGACACACTGAACAGATGATGGAAGTTTGTTAGTGATCCGGGAATTTTTATGGATTCTTGAAGGATTTTTCTTTTGTTATATTTACTTTATATGAAGTATTACAATGTTACATTCTTTGATTATCTCCCTTGAAAACACGTTCATCGTTTGCACGTAACCTATGGTGGCGTTGCTGTTTCCAAAGTTTATTTTCGTTTCTCTATTAGTAATTTTACTCGCGTATCTATCTTAAAATGAGCTGCTTGGCGGAGGTCTGCGGAGGATGACATGACAAGCCCTGACTATTGGGATCGACTCAAAAAGCTTCAGATGATTCCTGTTTTTAAAAGTATTTTTTAAAAATCATATGGCTGTTTTATTATTTTTTTTTAGCTCCGCCAAAGAAGTTATGTTTTTGCCGGCGTTGGTTTGGGAAATTGGGCGATTTTCAGCATGCGTGTATATGGGTGGAAATAAGCTGCTTGGCAAAGGTCTGCGCTCTCCAATTGCTTTTCTATTTGCATCAGTATAAGTTTTGTACTTTACGCCTGCAAAGTACGACAGACATTATTGATTGTGCGGCTTAGGAGACAGTGTAATGAACAAAATCATGAATACAACCGAGCATAGTTGTGTAGATAGCAAGTTTGCTTTGGAAATACATATTACTGTATTGTTTAAATGCTTGCGACTGATACTTTGTTGACTTATGTTGTTTGAATGTCAGTAGGGGAAATCATTCTTCTTTTTGGGTAGCAGACACCCGTCGTGTATTTTAACATCACCATCTCTCATTTATGTATCTCCAGCTTAGTTTCTCTGAGGGAAATTTAACCCCAGTACTCTGGTGTATGAATAAGAATCCCCTTTCTCCTATCAATGTTGGAGAACGTTAGCTTTAACATTTCTTACAATTATTTGTTTGAATAGGCTTGTTCCAAGACAATTAACATTAGATAAAAAAAAAAACAAGAAAACTGAATTAGGTTATTCGTGGTTTAAATTGGAAATTAGCTTTTACTTGTGTCAGAGCAGGTCGTCTCTTGGCCACATCTCATAACGAAGGCTCCCAATTCAAATGAGTTTCAAGGAAGACGTAAGAGAAAGGTATATTCTTTCTGTTGCATTTAGACATATTTTCAGTGATTAGAAGATATGTGCATGTTAAGTAGTGTAGTAATAAGCAGTTCACTTCATCAGTAATAAATATATTTTTATCATCGTTTCCTACGATCAAAAAGAATATTCCAGACTGTCGGTATTCGAGCGCTTAACAGACAGGAACAATGTTTTTAAACCCGCACAGTGCTGCATCAAAACTGACATTATTATAAATGTATAGATTTAGTTCGTGACTACTGCATTCACATTTCTCACAATATATTGCTTCTGTTTTACGACAGACACAAATCTTCTTTATATCTGTTCACCTGGTCATCAGTGAAATTGAAAGTTTTTTTGTTCGAATTGCGCTAAAAGCAAACTGCTGTCTATTCCATACAGATATTAATCTATCATTCGGTGAACGGAAAATAAATAAAAAAAATAAATATAAATTAATGCACAGTTCATGATGAAACCTGTGATTTGTAACATCTTGACTTCTTTAATGCTGCAGCCATTACTATCATAGATTTTGCGTTATATTCTAGTTAATCTTTTTGTTCTAAATCAATTTTAAATATAAAAACCTGCGTTTTCTGGATAAAAGGTTTGTCTTTTAATAGCACGGTTTTAGTTGTGTACACCTGAACTAGAAAGTTGGTGATGGAGTATTGTTTTTATTATAATGTAGCAAATAGAACCTAACGAATTTCTTTTATCAGTAAATGTTTCGTGACTTTTCTAAAGATACTAAGTTCTTGATATTAAGTTTAGTCTGTGCATTTCTTCAACAGAAACTGGCCACAACAGGAAACTGCTTTACAACTTTCTTCGCTACAAATATTCTTAGAATAAAATCAATTAAGGTATCCTGTTACCTGAGATTCTTAGACTCTAAAATTTAGACTAGCAACCAAAAATGACGGAAAACGTTAAGAAATACACGTGTATATACATTACATTTCTAAAGGAGGTAAAATTATATTTTGGATTGTTTTACATTGACATTAAAAGTTTATTCAACACACAATTTCGCTTTATATTAATGCTCTTCAATTATCATGTTTCTTGATAGCTCCATTTTACAATACCAAATTTGCGGTTGAAAAGTTTACTCCACTATTAATTTATGGCAAATGACAATACATACAAATTTAAGTTCTTAGTAGCATATTTAATATTCTTACTAGAAACAATTATGCGGTGAGGAAAAAAATTATATCATTATATAGTTCAATTATGTCAGTTATTATAAGACGAGACAATTGCAAACATATTCTGAAAGATGTTCTAGCAAAAGTAGAGATATAATAATTATTAAGTAGTTGCACATTATTGTGCAGTGATCGACCCAGAAAACCGAATTGTGTGGAGCAAGGGCCGGCACATTTTTTATATCATTAACTCCTTCATGAAAATCATCGATATCATATCGACCACATCATCACACCTTATCGATCTTTATCATATAAATTTCTAAAAGAAAATATAAAAAGTATAATTAATAATTTTTTGCTTTAATTGAAAGATATTAATTGCTTCGTTCTTTTGTGCTAGTACCGCTTTTTGACATCTTATATGGGCCCCTCATGTGATATGTGGAACTTGTAGATCAAATTTAGATGGATGGCTTAGAGGTGCAAGCTAAGCAATGCCTTTTAACTTTTTCGAGAGTTTGGTGAGGGACAAAAATCCATCTCGATGTTTGCTATTTTTGCATGATTGATATAACAAAGTACAGAAGGGTTAAGGGAAGAAAAGCCCTTCTGTATCCCAGCATTCAATCCTCCATCTCCATTGCAACTGTGCCACATGATGATAACTTACCGATTGCACGGCCGCCAGAAAATCCTGTCAAATTGTTAATAACAAATTTAAATTTCATTCAGGGTAACAGAATTAATATTGAAATAATATGTGATTACACATAAAATTCTTATTAAGGTTTCAACTATTATATGCAACCTTATAAGTTTTTCAGGCAGAAGATATAATGGAGGTTTCAGCAGGAGATTCTGAAGGTGGCGACAATGAAGAAATAGATGAAACATTTGAGCCAGGAGCGAGTACCTGCCCACACTTTCCAAATCAACGTGAACTGGATGATCCCATTAGAATGATCTCATCAGGAGCTGAGCTTTTAACATCCAGGCTAAATGAATGGAATGGCTTGGGGGAAGGACTGCAAATTAACAGTATATAGGAAGCGCCATGAAGAATTCGAAGTATACTTTGACATAAGTGAGGATTTCTGCTTCTGCAAAGATATAAATGGCTTGTTTACAGCTACTGGAATTGATCACAGCCCTGTAGAATGGCAACTTTGCATACACAATGGAATTCAGCATCCATCCCTGCCTATTGCATACTCGATACAAGTGAAGGAAGAATATGACAACGTAAAAAAGCTTCTTGAGTAAGTAAACAATGATAAGTTTAAATGGGATGTTCGTGGTGAGTTTAAAATGCTTGCCTTCTTATTATAATTGAATTATAGGGTCTAATCCAATTATAATAAGATTCCTTGGTAATAACAAAGACCCAAGCTACAAGCAGCTCGTAGCAAAACTTCTTGAAAGTTATAAGAATTTAGGCTGTAGAATGTCATTAAATTTACACTTTTTGTATTCGCATTTAGACTTTGTTCGTGAAAACTTACATCAAGTGAGTGAGGAAAATGTTGAGAGACTCCACTACGATATTGCTACAATGGTTACCAAGGAAGATGGGACACTGCAATGATGGGGACTATATTTAGTCATTGTTTCGTACAGATATAGGAACTCACAGTAGGAGATCTTCGGTGCATTTCTAGAAAAATCGTATAATTTCATCATAGTTTTACTTACATTTCTCATTAGTTTAAAAATAAATATTAGGACAAAATATTTTTAGTTCCTTTTGATGTACTACGTGAATAGGTCCATTTTAACATGGCTGTCCGTTTGAGCAGGTTCTACTGCGATATTTCAACCCCAAGAGGATATCTTCTCTAGCTGGTTAAAGGGGCACAGCTGCATCAGAAATGGTAGGGGTTCGTTCTCTGCTCGCAATTTTATCGGATGCAACTCTGCATCATTAACCACCAAGAGAATATGTACTCTTGAGGTTAAAAAGTCGCAGTAGAGTCCGCTCATACGGACAGTCATGTTAGAGTGGCTACAAATATTACAAACAGTACAACTACTGCGTTGATCTCTTAGACCTTAGAACTCGCATGTTGCTTATATATATATATATATATATATATATATATATATATATATATATATATATATATATATATACAATAATAAGATAAACTCTTACATAAGAATTTATCAAGCAGTTATCGTGAAAAATATTCATAAGGAAGAATCTATCGTTTTCCCTAAATCATATTTATCTATTTATATATATATATATATATATATATATATATATATATATATATAAGGGTATAACTA
>NC_142928.1:91989791-91997291 GCF_046866305.1 Octopus bimaculoides
GAAATATACAAAAAGTCCAAACAAGGGAGAGGGCTGGTCAATAAGTATCCGGACTGTTGCCATAGTAACGAACCTAAACCACACAGAGTAAAGCCGTTTGGCAAAGATAGACTTTGAACTCTGCTGTGGACATTCAACCTCATATTCGCTGTTTATATCAATGCAGGGGACGAAGGAGAGTAATGTGTGATCGTCGCATTGACCATGAGAGAAAGCATTTTCATGGCGACACCTGCCCAGTGGCCTACGCAATGTTGCAGAAAGTATGAAGTGGAAGATAGAAGAGAAATGATAACAACACCGAACGAGAGACAAGCAGAGAAGAAAGAGAACAAGCAGAGAAGAAAGAGATGGAAAACCCAGCAACAGTAGAAAAGAGTATTGATAGAAATCAGAAACACTGAAAGGAAAACAATTGAGAAAATGATACAATACAGAAAAAATGTAGAAATTGAAAAAAAGATAACGAAAATGAAAGAGGTGAGATGTCCATTCTTAGGAGGTCTACATCATTCATTCCTAAACTTGTTCGCAAGGCGATGCGATAAATTGCAGTACCGTCTTTACATTTCTCTTCTTCAATATACTTGGCTTTGGTGGAGTTCAGGCGGTTCATTACTCTGCTGTTTGAGACCCGTACCGCCATGTAACATTCTTCTTCCTTCTCTTTAGTTTTTATTGGCTTCTTTGCCTTTTTAAATGACCTTCCTTTGTTTTTTTTTCCGGGAAGGTTGGTTTGATTCCTCTTTTATCTTTAGTCACGGACCACTCCTCCCCTTCATTGTTATTTACTGGTGTTCCGCTGCTGATTTCTCTTTCTTTTCCTTCCTGCGTTTCTTCTTCGCCTTTTTTCTTTTGCTTCTTCTCTGGGAGGATCATACTCGGCCCTTACATGGCCTTTTTTCCACATTTAAAGCACAGTGGTTTCCTCCCCTCGACCACTACCACTAATCTGGTCTCTTTACTTGTATAATCTCTGGAATTTCTTCCAGAGTCAGGGGCTCGGCTCGAATTGTAATTTTAACACCTTGTCCCTGCCAGTTTCTTTCTTCCATTACCACTGCCTCTAGCAGTGTGGTCTTTTCTTCTGGTCCCAATGTTACTGCTGCGACTAGCCACTCTGTTTTAACCTCTGGTAGTATATTATTTATATTGATCCTCGAAGTCTCCTCCCCATATATGTGGGCAGGAGCACCACTTCCTCGGTTCTTAATGGGTCAACTGAATGGAGCCCCGCTTTTCCCCCAGACTTCATTCTAACCTCTACCGATGTATATCTCTTACCTTTTGTGAGGTACGTCATGTCGTGCCAAATGGGTTTCAGACACCTTTCAACTTCTTTTTCTGAGACGTGGTCAATTCTTCTCTTTCACTTTGTAAGTCTTATAGATTATGCTTCTTTTAAACACTTCTGCTATGTTTTGTGGAGGGGCTACATTATTTCTGTCCCTTCCTTTTCGTCAACATGTTTTCATGTTCATTTCATAGTCTCATAGTTTCATAGTCTCCGTGTTGATTTTCATGATTTTATTTTCATCGGCGACTTTTTACAATTTGCTGGCGTCTCGCCGGTTGCCAGGCTTGCCGCCACAACATTCTTTTTGACATTCAATTTTACAGGTGAATTCTGCTTATTTGTTGTTTCCTCGCCTCCCTCCTGGGAGTTACACTTGATGTATTTCGGTTCACACTTGTTCATTTCCTGCTTCGTTTATTGAGAATCATCTTCTGACAGAGATAGTTCTGGGGTGTTCAAATTGTCCATTTTACACAGATAGCAAAATGCCGTCACAAAACAAGATTTTCAAAATTTTCAGCCCACGCCGTACAGAAAAATTATGCTTTCACAGCAAGAAAAAAGTTATAATAATTCCCCACCGCGCCGGGGAATTAACAGCAACTTGCTTTTTAACAAATCAATAAACAGTTTTTTCAATAATTTCAACAATAGCAATTCTTCTACAAGTAACAGCAAAAAAATTCTCACCTCGACCAATTCAACAGTAACACAACAAAAGGAACCACATAGAAGGACGAATCCAAACTAAGCGAGTGGGGTTTTCGAACAACTTCTTTCTTTATTGCCCATAAAGGGCCAACGAGATGGGACAATACAAAGACATGTGGGGACATAGAACAAACGAAACAAGTAAAAAAGCCCAACAAAACTTATGTTACAAAATGAATGATAAATGAAAATGGAATGAAGTTCCTGAGCTCCACCTCTGAGCCGCTTAATTTATACCTTTTAATCACTTTTTATACTTCGTACCTGCCAGTATATCGAACTTGTACTCCTCCAATAACCGCACGTACGTCAATTGTCATGGTAATTTGTCTTCCGAAATTTTGTAGTCCCTTTTAAACATTACAATTTTTTCTTTTTGTTCTTCGTTCAATAAGAGACTTCAATGCCATTCTTGAACGTTATCATATTTATTCATTTCAACTGCTCTGATATATTTCCATGTTTTTATCTCCTCGCAAAGGTTTCTGTTTGAATTATCGTACATTAGTGCGTAATTATTCTTTTGCCTTTTTTCCAGAGGTGGGGAAGGTTGGGGGCTTGTGTCTATATGCGGCTTCTTGTGTGTCAGAGGGGTGGGTAGGTTCAGCGTCTGTAAGGGGTGAGCGGGAGGAAGAGGGTGTGGGTGGGCGTTGGGTAGTTGTGGGGTGGGGTTCTGTTTCTGTTTTGCATGGCTTTTTCCTTTTCCGTAGGAGGGAAGAGGAATTAGTTAAGGACCTAGAGGAAGACATGAGAACTGGCAATGCAACCCAGGTGAAGGTGAAGAGACTGGAATTAAACCAGCACCTCGAAGCCAAGCATATGGGGTGTATTGTCAGGGCTAGACGTAGTGCAATGGGTTGCGAGGGGATCAGCGCCACTGATTGGGCCCGAGTGGTGGAAGCCCAACGTGGTAATGATTCTACAATTCGACCTTTGGAGAACGTACAAGGTGAGTTGATGATCGAACCCGAGGAGATGTGTAACACTTTTCAGGAGCACTTCACCCAGCTTTTCGTGGGGAGGGGGACGATGAACCGGATAGACTGTATTATCCCCATATCTTGGCCCCGTGTGGGCAATAAAGAAACAAGTTCTTCGAAAACCGAGCTTCTACTGTATTAACATAAATAAAACGTGCTAATTACAAAGAATTTTAATTATCCGTTATTAATTAAATGGCATAACATGTCTATTGCATGGAAACAACTTAAACTACACTTATGTTTACTCTTTTACTTCTTTCAGTCATTTGACTGCGACCATGCTGGAGCACCGCCTTTAGTCGAGCAAATCGACCCCAGGACTTATTCTTTGTAAACCTAGTACTTATTCTATCGGTCACTTTTGCCGAACCGTTAAGTTACGGGGATGTAAACACACCAGTATCCGTTGTCAAGCGATGTTTGGGGGACAAACACAGACACACAAACACACATATACATATACACGATGGGCTTTTTTCAGTTTCCCTCTACCAAATCCACTCACAAGGCTTTGGTCGGCTCGAGGCTATAGGAGAAAACACTCGTCCAAGGAGTCCCGCAGTGGGACTGAACCCGGAACCATGTGGTTGGTAAGCAAGCTACTTACCACACAGCCACTCCTGCGCCTATTTATTGAATAAAGGAAAATTATGTTCATTATATTTCAATAAATCTTGGAAGAAATGGTTAGAAATAAATTATTACATTTTATTGAAGCATTATTTTCCAATATAAATGAGAGAAAGTGTGAAACAGAAAAAAATTGAATAAACAAAAATGCAAAAATCGAAATATACGGCAGATATAAAAGAATTGAAGAGGAACAAAATTAAATAAGTATTCAAAGAGAAATATCAAAGCATATGTTAATGAATTTAATTAAGGTGGTCAGTAATGTAAAGAAGAAATTTCTGAATACAAAAACTTGTTTAGATTAATTGGTAGAGGCGAAACTGAAGAAAATGTGGACGAACAAGTAAATGTTTTTTAAAATAATTATAATTATTTTTATGAATGTTATTATAGTTAATAAACACGCGCACACACACTTATATATATATATATATATTTGGAGAGAAGATTTTTTCCTCAAACACTTAAAATTGAGGAAAGAAACTTTTTCGAAATGGGAAGAGATTTCACAAAATGTGTGCTGCTTTTGCTTTAATAGATATGCAAGCGCTTTCAGTTCTTAACGTTTTCAAGCTCGTGTTATAAAATATAATTAAAGCTGTTTTCAGTAAAATTGTCGTTGACTATTTCCAGTTTAGTTTCGGACTCATTAATTTTATAAAATATTCCTCTTTTGCCTTCCGAAGAAGGTAGTTCTCTTCATTTATTTTATGAAGAGTGCAAATTGTAAATTATCCTTGTGCACAGGTGTGCAAATGATCACAACATGGTACGCATCTAAGTGTGAGATGTTTTATTTGATGTCTGTGCACATTTACCCGGTTGGTTAGTTTCGTTTTCGTTTCCCCCATATAATGTTCGTTGCATCGTGGGCATGTGATACAATACATCAGGTATTTGCTTTTACAGTTCATATTTGCATTCACTTTCAATTCTTTTACATTCTTGAATTTTTTTACTGGTCCCTGTTCTATCAAATCACATGTCCCACAACAGGGGTCCCCACATTTGGTAACTTGCATTATTTCTTCCTCTGATGCAAATCTTGCTTTCCTTAGAAGTTTCTTAAGATTTGTAGGTTGCCTTCGGCTGTTGATTATTTGTTGTTCCTTCATTATTTGTCGGAGACATGGGGACCGGTGTAGAATTGGTGGAAGGCGTTTGGCTGTTTGTAAAATATTGTGGTTTCTGGGATTGTGATAATAAACGGGAAGTTTGAGTTGTCCAAAGAGGTGATTGCTGGAAAATGTAAAATCTGTAGAGTATGTAAATATCTATATATATATATATATATATATATATATATATATATATATATATATATATATATATATATATATACGTGATCTGATCAATAAGTATCCGGACTGTTGTCATGGTCAATGCGACGATCACATAGGAAATGCGCTGGTCGTTAAAACTTAGTTAAGGTCAATATTTGCGAAGCTGTTTTACTTTACATGTTTTAGCTTCGTTACTATAGCAGCAGTCCGGATACTTATTGATCATGTCTCGTACACGTAAAGTTACTAATGAATGGATGTGCGTTTGTGTGTGTGTGTTTGTGTGTGTGTGTGTGTGTATGCGTGTATGCGTGTGCGTGCGTATACATGTATACACCCACTCTTTTACGTGTATATACATACAAACATACATACATATATATATATATATATATATATATATATATATATATATATATATATTTATCATCTAATTATGCATGTTTAGCTTCTGAAATAATGTTCCTCACTTCATTAAGTATTCAAGCCACAATCTCTTTCCAAAGCTGTCACAATTTAAAATTTTGCAGCATTTTAATTAGAGTTCTAGTTAACCCTATATAGCACCGTCTTATCAATGTTTATCAAAGAATTATACGCTAATAGTTTAACAAGTAATGCTTTTCTGTCTTGATTTGTTTCATATTTTATCTTATAATATTCTGTAATGATTTCTTCTTCTAAATACAAGTCTATCCGATGAGAGAGATCGTATTCGCGCCTAATTTTTAGTGTGATGTAGAATTGTGATTCACATATTTTACAATATCAGTGTTTTGGAAATTTTAAACAGGAATACATGCTGTGGCTTCCAGATTTTCCCTTTCTTATCGATCTTTAATTTTATTGACCTTCAAATACACATTATGAAATACGGATATCTTTTGCAATACATATATGATTGAATCAAGGGTACATGCATTGCACACGTTAAAGGTCAGAACTTGGAAAGCTTTTATAGATCACATTTGTAATCACGTAACAACATATCATTTACAATTATTCCGTTCGAATCTCACTTTACATTCTGTCTTTATTGTAATTTAGATTTTATTTCAATTTAGAGTTGAATAGTTCTTATATTTAAATTTAAGGAGCTGAAAAACTTAAATTAATGAGGTTATTCACCCATTTAACGTCTGCGTGTGTTCTGATTCGATTTTATTGTGAAATTTTATAATTTCAATATAGCCAAGTACTTAAAGTTTTTTTTTAGGAAATAAAATCAACGCTGATGAGATTGAATATTCCTTTTACAAAAAACGGTTGGAAATAACAGGCTAATTTCAGTTTATTCTCTCTTCAACTGGCAATACGTAAAAGCGCTCAGTACATCGTGTCATGCATATATTCTTATAATGCGGACTAGGATTATGAAGGAAAGATCTGAGGAAAGTAGTTCAGAGGAGCGATTTGCCTGCTAAATGGACAACTGTTTCAGTCTGTCATGTAAAATAGCGTTTGTCACATAAAGTAGTGGGTTGAAATTAATTTATAACCTGAGATTATTGGCCCAGTCATTAGACTGTTGGGGTTTAAGCTAAAAATATAACGATAACCCAATAAAGTTATCAGATTGAATAATTTGAAAAAAGTAAGATTAGGGATATCGTGAGTCTAAAGCCAAATTGCTAAATCACCTCGGTCGTATTAGTCCTCCAGCAAATTATATTCTACTGAAGGTAAGTTCTCACATTTATATTACTGTCATGACCAGTTTTAATACAAACACTCTACATCTTGCCGTCTGAGTAAAAAATCTCGATTAATCGGAGACGTACAATTTACAGAAGTGAGTCTTTAACCTATGTGCTTAAAAAAAAAATTCATCTGAGATTCGTGGTGGTATCAAAACGTTCCCGGACTAGTTCTGTAGTGCTCCAACAGATGGCACCATAACATTGTGTACGCGTTGAGAGCTAGCAGTGACCTTCATGAGGGTGTGTGCCGAGTGACATCGCTGTGTTTACTTCGCAAGTTGTGAAATTTGTTTTTTTTTATAACCTCTATGCTGTTGTCTGCGAATTTTGTCATGAGCAAGAAGTTGGGGCAAAAGGCCAACGCGAAATACTGCGTTAAACTTGGAAAGACTTCAACAGAGACATTGAGCATGCCTTGGCAAGCTTACAGCGACAAGGCAATGGGTCATACGCAATGTTTCGAGTGGCACTGGAACTTCAAATTCGGAAGAACGTTCCTGTAAGACGATAAGCGATGTAATAGAACTGCCACGAGCGTCACCACCGGAAATATGGAGAAAAGTCATCAGCTTGTGCATAAATATCGTTGGAGGACAATGAACAACGTTTTAAAGCGTTTACGGAAGGACATTCAGCCAAAGCGACTGGATCTCGGGAGCGGGAGGAATTGGATTATTCACGATGACAATTCACCCTATCACGTTTTAACACTGTTGTCGAGATCTCGAGAGAATCGCAGGTCCTCCACTTGCTTACGGAACACGACTTCCAGACTGCATTCCAAAGCTGCATGTATGTTGGAACCGGTGTGTTGCTGCACAAGTTGGCTATTTTGAAGGAGATGCTATTAAAACTTGGGTAAATAAGTTATATTTCATTAAATATAACCAGTT
>NC_142928.1:92002291-92047291 GCF_046866305.1 Octopus bimaculoides
TTTCAGTATGTTGGAGAAGCAACTCAATGCTAATCCCTGTATATTTATGATGATAAATGGTTTTACCGATAAAGGTTTTTTCATACTGAACTACTTGGCAAAATTGTTAATTATTAATTCTATTACTAATTGACGATTCCCTGCCCTTATTCTTGTATATATATATATATATATGTAAAATATGTGACACTTATTTGGTAGCTATGATAAAACTCCGTGTTTCGGATACCGGGGTGGGAGCCCACGCCAACATCTCTTCAGTTATCCGGCCATTGAAAATTCCTGTGAAAAATGACCGTTAAGCAAAGGAGAATTACTGTGTGGTTGACCGTCATTAAGATAAAAGAGCTAATAGACCGCTAAGTAAGGAGAAGGGGTAAAAGTAAGGGAGTAGAGAAGTTTATAGGTTCGCATAAGCACACCAATCCGTACATTTGCCTATATTTATATTCTAAACCACCCTCGCTTCAAACACACACATGCTCACCCACATACTCGCCAAAAACTATATATATATGTAAAAACAAAAAACAAAAAACAAGAGCATCCCTGTCAAATATGATATGGACATTGAAACTCCCAGAAAAAGCAAACCGCAGATAAAATGGAAAATTATTGCTAAAGCAAAAAAAAAAAAAAATAGAGGTTGGGGTACCAAATATGTACTATGTATTACTGAAAAATTAACATTATACAATCAACAAACAAAATCCTAAATATTAGGGCTGAAACCTCTCCTTGCATACAGAAGCAATATTTTACACTTAAATATTTCAAAGAAGAACCCCTATCTGCGTCGGTAACCCTATCAGGATAGCCCCTTTCCTAAACGTGAACACACATAGCACACAAACTCCACACAATGAAGAAATATGCCCCAATTACGAAATACCTCAGTACGCAAGTATAGGAGCACCATGCTCAGAACAAAAAACAAAATAATGCAAACACCTTTCTCCATGTTATCAGCTTGAAAAATTGTTAGGGCACTTAGATATTTTCGTATATTTCTTAACATGAAATAAATGTAAGCCTAACTTCACAAATAAAGAAATTATATCTACCAATGCGTTCGACATTTACGCATATATACATATATATATATATATATATATATATATATATATATATATATATACACACACACATATATATATATATATGACTATATATATATATATATATATATATATATATATATATATATTCCAGACGCTATCTATGTGTATGTAAATATATATATATATATGTATGTATGTATGTACCCACACACACACACACACACACACACACACACACACACACACACACACACACACACACACACACACACACACATATATATATATAACATCGAAAGCTTTATTTCCATATATTAGTAGAATAGTCATTCGTCGTAAGATTTGAGGCCGTATTTAGAACATTAATTTGATATAAATTTCTTTTATCTGTAATAACCATATATATGAAGTTTAATTCTTTAAATTTTCAGAAGGTATTCTTTGAATCTATTGTACTGTCGTGCACTTATAATTTGTGTAATGATCACCTCGATACTCATTGTCGTTAACGTACTGAATTCATTGCTTATCAGATCTAAAATGTATAGACTAATCAGCTCTGAAATTGTAGCACAATCTAGTCTAGTCATCTCAGCAGCGTATAGAATAGTATCATATTTCCTTAATCAAGAATTAACGGAAACAAAAATATTTTCTCTCACGTTATCATTTTTGATAACAATAAACAATAAATGTATTGAAAACAATAAATGTATATTTTTTTACCGAAATACAATGGCTTTTAGAACCAATGGTTACCAATGACGAAAATTCAACAATGACAAATTCATTAAATATTGCAATCGTTTGTTACTTGTAATACTGAGCCAACAAATAATTCTTGCTATATTTATGCACAAGGCCCAACAACTTTATAGGAAGCAGCTAGCGGATTACAGCGACTTCAGTACTAAACTGGTACTTATTTTAATCGGTCCCGATATGTTGAAAGGCAAAGTCAACTTGAGTAAAATTGACAAGTAAATAATAAAAATTCCGTTGTTGAATTGTAGCAAATTGTTTTTGTGAATAAGCAATAATAAATCTCTACAGTATAGGCGCAGGTGTGGCTGTGTGGTAAGTAGCTTGCTTACTAACCACATGGTTCTGGGTTCATTCCCACTGTGTGGCACCTTAGGCAAGTGTCTTATACTAAAGCCTCGGGCCGACCAAAGCCTTGTGCGTGGATCTGGTAGATGGAAACAGAAAGAAGCTTGTCGTATATATGTATATATATGTATGTATGTGTGTATATCTTTGTGTATATGCGTTTGTCCCCCCAACATCGCTTGACAACCGATGCTGGTGTGTTTACGTCCCCGTAACTTAGCGGTTCGGCAAAAGAGACCGATAGAATAAGTACTAGGCTTACAAAGAATAAGTCCTAGGGTCGATTTGCTCGACTAAAGGCGGTGCTCCAGCATGGCCGCAGTCAAATGACTGAAACAAGTAAAAGAGTAAAAGAGTAAAAGAGAGTAGCATATACCCTTAGTGGTTAGCCACATTTAATTGGCATATATACTTCACATTTTTGTGAATGTTTATGAATTAAATTGGCAAGTATATTTTCGAGGGGGTACTAAAATGTAACCAGAAACATTCTGTGGGAAAAGCTTGTACTTCAGGTTTCCGTCGCAAGAAGCCATCGTGGTTTGAGGTCGTACTGCCACCTGGTATGTCTTTGTTTTGCAGTTCTTCTCTGTTCGTCGATTTTTGTGATAGCTGAAACGAAGGAACAGAGTGCTTCCGTGAAATTCTGTTTTCTGCTGGGGAAAACGGTGACCGAAAGAGTTGACATGCTTCAAACAGCATACAAGTCGTTTTCATGCTTTAGGAGCGTTCACTTGTCGCTTGATGACCAACTTTTTTTAAGGTGGTCGTTGACCTCCTAAACGAATGAAAACATTATGAAAATTCATGAACTGATCTTAGGGGTCTGTCACCAAACAATTGACGAATTTGTTGATATGACTGGTGTATCCTGGATGTACTACTACTACTACTACTACTACTACTACTACTACTACTACTACTACTACTACCACTACTACTACTGCTGCTGCTGCAACTGCTGCTGCTACTGCTGCTGCTACTACTACTACCAACAACACCCGCACCCGCAACAGTGGAAGTAGAAGTGTCACCATCAACAGAAGGATTAGCAGTGTACAAAGATTCATCGGATGTTCCGAGAATTCCTTCGATTCAAGGAACGTCTTCAATTCCAAGACAGTCGTCTTCAGACTCTGCTTACACTTCAGGAGATTCTAACTGCAGTCCTGTGTCCCACAAGCCGATTACAGATAGCGGATTAAGGGAGACAATCTATTGCGCTTAAGCCTTTGTGTATTCAACAAATAGTCACGAGGTTTTTTTTTCCGCCACTCTGAAGAGAGATTACAGCCCACCAGCCATTAGGGTCTGCAGAGACGCTGTAAAGCTAAGCGCTTTATAGACGTGAAAGTGTGGGTAATAACTATTTCTATCTAATTACTATATTGCTCTATAACGTAGGGTGTGCTTCTCCTTCGGAGTTATGATTTACTGACGAAACACACACACACACACACACACACACACACATATATATTTCTTATTTGTGTATTAAAGCTACCATTGGTTTCATGTTAAGGAATATATCTTAATGTCTAAGCAATTTTTCACTCATTCTCGTTGTTTGACATTTACGTATATATATATATATATATATATATATATATATATATATAGTTTTAGGGAAAATAACCAATTTTCAAGAACTCATCGATGAAAATCCACTATCACATATAAAAAAATTAATAATTAAAAGCACAATAAATGAGTATAATATAAAGTAAATTTCATAAGATAAATATAATAAAAAGATTACACGTGTTTCATAACCAATTTTCAAATAGAAAAGAAATTTAAATCGATTAAAATCATTGTTTTAAATACAAGTTGAACGAAGTTTAAGTTTAAAATAATAATGAAGATAAAATTAGTACATATTTAACCGGTGTAATGGTTAAAGCTATACTATTTAAAGCTAAAGACGTTTATTTAATTATAATTAAAGATCAATTGAATAATAGAAAAAATACAAGATTATTTATTTCTACAAACGTAATAATAAAAAATATGAATGAAAAAATTATGAATGGAAAAATTATGAATGAAAAAATTAGGAAAGAAAAAAATAATCTTGTATTTTTCTATTATTCAATTGATCTTTAATTATAATTAAATAAACGTCTTTAGCTTTAAATAGTATAGATTTAACTATTACACCGGTTAAATATGTACTAATTTTATCTTCATTATTATTTTAAACTTAAACTTCGTTCAACTTGTATTTAAAACAATGATAATTTAAAACAATGATAATTTAAAACAATGATAATTTATGTAAGATGTTTTTTGTATATAATATACATGTTATTATAATGGATGAAGGGATGATTATTGAATGGTTATTATTTTGATATTATGATATTTTTAAATAATTTTCTATCTTTATATAATAAGTATTTCATATTAATTCATTTGGTACTTATTGTTGGTTGAGATATATATCTAATTATTGTTCTACTTACGATCTGACGAGTAGCTATATTTTTGAAAAGAATTTATTTTCGATAATTTCAATTGATTTTAATCAATTTAAATTTCTTTTCTATTTGAAAATTGGTTATGAAACACGTGTAATCTTTTTTATTATATTTATCTTACGATATTTACTTTACTTTATATTATACTCATTTATTGTGCTTTTAATTATTAATTTTTCTATATGTGATAGTGGATTTTCATCGATGAGTTCTTGAAAATTGGTTATTTTCCCTAAAACTATATATTTTATATATACTTTATCTACAAGGCTCAATTTAATTTAAATTTTAATAAATTGATTTTAATTGAGTTTTTTACCTGTGATTTTGGATTTTGTCCCTAATATTATTATATATAGGTTGACGTGGTCAACCTTTATACAAATATCCCTCATGAATATGCGATTGAGGCAATTAAATTCTGGCTGCACAAACACCCAGAAACATTTCCTAATCGCATCAACACAACTTTCATCATAGAATCACTTAAGTTCATTCTGACCAACAATTACTTCCTGTTTGCAGACACATATTTTCGCCAAAAATGTGGTATCGCGATGGGTACTAAAGCTGCACCAGTCCTTGCGAACCTCATAATGGGTTTTTTTGAATTAACAATATATGAAACCTCACGCCAGAAATTTAGACACCTTTTCCACATCTTTTTAATGGATAACTGGAAAAGATATTTGGATGATTGTTTCATCATTTGGAATGAACTCTATGAAAAACTTCTAGAATTCAAATCCATACTTAATAACATACATCCCAACATTCAATTCACTATGGAATTCAGCAAACATAATCTCCCTGTTCTTGATCTCTTAATTATAAAAACACCTAATAACCAAATCACAACCGACATCTACCACAAACCTACAGACTCACAACAATACCTCCTTTTTAGCTCATGCCACCAAAAACACACCAAGATAAATATCCCCTTTAATTTAGCTAAAAGAATTTGCACCATTGTCTCTGACCCAACCACTCGAGAAATACGCTTACAAGATCTCAAAAAAAAAACACTGTTACAACGCCAATATCCCTCCACACTCATAGATCTTGGAATCAAACGTGCCAAGGAACTTGACAAAAACACACTAAAAACCAACCAACATAATAACACACCCAATCCCAAAATACTTCCATACATCTCCACCCATAACCCCCAAAACATCGAAGCATTCACCACAATTAAACAAAACCTCCCCTTACTCACCACAGACCCGAAAATGAACAATATCATTAATACACACAAAGTCCTTAAATGCAAAAGGCAACACAAATCTTTGAAAACATTATTAACCAATTCCAAACTACATACACCACTTCCACCCCCATCAATTAAAAAATGTGCACGCCCTAATTGTGGCACCTGCCCCTACTTACTTGAAGGCTCTGAATTTACCTTCAAACGAGGAACAAAGTTTAAAATTAAAACCAATTTCTCTTGTTCCTCTGGTAACCTCATTTATGTCCTTACTTGCGCAGGTTGCCAAAACTTCTATATCGGACAGACGAGCCTCCCATTGCGTAGAAGAGTAGCTGTCCATAAGGAACAAATAAACCTCCCTCAATACCGCCAAATTCCACTCAGTGGCCACATAGACTCTTGCGCCAGAAACAAAAACCCTAAATTCATTATATTCCCTTTCTATCAATGTAAAGACAGAATCTCCACACAAGAAAGAATCATAGAGAAATTCCAACCATTTCTTAAAACACACACCCCTCAGTGACCTTATTTCTCTATGAACAGACACAAACTTCCTATTGAAAGAAAGAGTTCATAACTCCAACTAAAAACACTTGTCTCCCCTTACACACACTTCCTGTTTTGACACCACATTTCCTGCTTAACACAAACTTTTAACCCTTTTTTAAAACCTAACAAAACTCTCAACTCTCATGCATCCTTATTTTTCCTACCAGTTTATACATGAACTACTATTGAACTGCAAAAGCTCAAAGACAATATAACGTATGGGTATATTTATTTTTTTATATATTATTGTTTTATATATTATTTTCTTCATTTTGTACTTCTTTGTAAAAAAAACATTTTCATTCTCCTTCTTCTTGATAATTTGCTTTTTCGCAATGAAAACCGGTTAGAAAAAATCTTTATTAAAATATGCTTCCAGTTCAGCATTCTGGCTTTTTTTCATTTTCCTATTATTTCTCCACGTGCGGTTAACACAACCCCACTATTTACTGACTTATATATATATATATATATATATATATATATATATATATATATATATATATATATATATAGTATTTAGATATAAATATGTACTCAAAGAGCCACACAGTGAGACTGAACCCGAAACGGTTAGTTTGGAATTCATGCTTCTTACCGTACAGCAACGCTTTAAGCACCAGGCCATGACAAACATATTCCTAACATAAAGAGTGCTGTGAAAATGTGATATATTCGTCATAAGGTGCCTTTTAAATTTTTATACGTTTTTAGTTATTTTTAAAGGATATACTTATATATAAATACTTGACACGAATAAAAAATCATAATAATTCACAGGAGACACAAGATATGTATAAAACATGTGACATACTTTCGCGTTCGGATTTTCCCTCGGAGTCAAATAAGCAATCTTTTTTGTACATTACAAGATATTTGGCATCGTCCTACGCTAAGTAAAAAGATATCACCCTTCATATTAGTTAGTAAATATACTCTGAGGAATATAATGTAAGGATTACACATACACATAACACACATATCTAGTAAGAGACAACACACATACATAGATAACACACATACATACACACACAACACACATACATAAAACACACCCACACATACATTACATACACACATACACATAACACATACATGCACACACACATACTAACATATGTTCTGCAGAAAATAAAAGAATTCTCAAACGTAGGATGGCGGTGAAGATTATCTGTGTAGCTTAAT
Organism: Octopus bimaculoides; assembly: GCF_046866305.1. Classification (NCBI taxonomy): domain Eukaryota; kingdom Metazoa; phylum Mollusca; class Cephalopoda; order Octopoda; family Octopodidae; genus Octopus; species Octopus bimaculoides. The sequence continues at coordinate 92,009,896 of NC_142928.1, forward strand.
GGCTATAATTTCCCATTTCATAATGGTATTTACCTGATTTTCGAAGATACTTGCACAGTCATTCTGCGTTCATGAATGCCTTTATTTTCTGTAGAATACCGACTTAGAAAGTGCTTGTCTTACACACACACACACACACACACACACACACACACACACACACACACACACACACACACACACGCACAGAGACACAGACACACACTCATATATATATATATACATATATATATATAAGCATATATGTATTTACATATATATGCATATATACATGCATACATACACACGCACGCATACACACACACACACACACACTTAGCATACACGCCCACAAGGTATAACCTTCTCTAATTTTCCATTATTAATGTGTGGTTGCCATATGTGATTTCTCATAATTTATCTATTTAGTAAGGCTAATAATTTCTTCTCTTGTATGAAAAGATTTTACTTGCAACCTAGCAACAGGGAATCCATTTTTGATGCAATTCTACGGAATGATATATATATATATATATATATATATATATAATCTTTTTATTCTTTTATTCTTTACTTGTTTCGGTTATTTGACTGCGGCCGGCGATGCTGGAGCACCGCCTTTAGTCGAGGAAATCGACCCCAGGACTCATTCATTGTAAGCCTAGTACTTATTCTATCCGTCTTTTTTGTCGAAACACACCAGCATCGGCTATCAAGTGATGTCGGCGGGGACAAATACGGACAAATATATGCAAACACACACAGACATACAGACACAGGTACACACGCACACACACACAGACACAGACACACCCACCCACCCACACACACAGACACACATACACGCACACACACACACAAACATATGGACACGACAGGCTTCTTTCAGTTTCTGTCTACCAAATCCATTCCCAATGCTTTGGTCGGGCCGAAGCTATAGTAGAAGACACTTGCCTAAGGTGCCACGCAGTGGGACTGAATCTGAACCATGTGGTTGGTGAGCAAGCCACTTACCACATAACCACTCGTATGTATATATATATATATATATATATATATATATATATATATATATATATATATATATATATATACATATATACATACATTTGATCATTGTAATTATATATGTACGCAAATATATGCATTTACATATATGTGTGTATATATAGTTGTCTAAATTTGGCTATATATATATTCTCGTGTGTACAGGAATATATACGTATGCATGTACATGGGAGTGCATGTATGTGTGTACATGTTCACATATAAATATGTTTATGTGTGTGGGAATGTATGTATGAGTCTCTGTGTACGTGTGTATGTATCCGACCAATGAATATTAAAGTTCAGAGTAAGAAATTCACATATGCAACCAACCATGAAGGACAAATTTGAAATGCATCGAAATAGAAGATAATCCCACTTAAAGGCTAGCCTGCACCATACGCTACCTTTCATAGCAGTCGGTCAAAAACGCTTTCACAACTCGCAATATGGGTATTTCAGCCGCAACTAAATTCAAATCACCACAAGCAGAGAAGATGGCCTCGAAGTCGGCGATTCTAAGCAAACGGAGACAACACTTGTATATCGCATGAGGAAACACAACTAGATCTCATTATGCAAACAAACAGTTGCATAATCAAATAGCTGTATTCTTGGAGAATAACGTTGCGTCAAAACAATTGTAGCGAATAATAAACAAATGTCTAACCGCACTCGCTCCTCCTAACTCCAGTTTCTTCAATTTTATATGTGTGTATATGTGTGTTTTATGTATGTGTGTATGTGCGTTTGTGTTTTTATATATGTGTCTGTGTGTGTGTGTGTATTTGTGTGTAATATATATAAAATGCATCTATCTAGGAAGCTAGCTAGTTACGTCTTTGTCTATCTACATGTCTGTGAAACTATGTATCTATACATGCGTATGGGTGTGATATTATTCTAAAGAAATAAAACCTGTCCTAAAGTATGCACATATGAAACCATCGATTGTTTTCAAATATTCTGGGCTGAAGCAGAATATATAATCACCAGAATAGATGTGATTTTCTTTGAGGACGTGAGATGTTTGGAAAAAATCAGAGCACTAATTTATTTTATTGTTTGATAAAATTTTCTTTAGCAGTTTAAAAGTGTAAAATCAACACTAATATTTTTGAAAAAAGAAAATTTCCGAAAGCTTTATCCCTAATTCGAATTACGAAAATGATCTTATACGACGAATTATAGCTGTCAAAATATACTTGACTGTACAAAATGTCCTAACATGTGACTTTAAAAGCTATATGTGGTCAACACCAAATCAACTCAGGGCGACAAGAGTCGACACGAGAGGCATTTTGGTCGGGATCAACCTATCTATTTAGATTTCTCAAAATGACATCACATATGAACAGAGGTGGGCTGTGTGGTAAAGAAGCTTGTTTCCCAATCCACCTAGCCCTGAGTTCAGTCCTAAAGCGGGGCACCTTGGGTAACTGTCTTCTACTATAACCCCGAGCTGACCAAAGAGTAGGTTTGGTAGACACAAACTGAAAATATAGGAACAAGTAAATGATAATGGTAAAATACATAATAAGTAACCGCTTCGTATAAGTTTGGAATGTGTGATTTAACGATCAATTGGAAACTTTGTCTAGAAGTTTAACAAAATCAGGAATATAAAACAAGAACAAATTTCCGGTCTACTGATTGACTAGTTTTAACGATCTGCCTGCTAGAAATCGATACACTATATCCTTAAAAGCGGATTTTACTTACGTGAATAATACAGTAGCTGTCAAACATAAACAAATCGGCCCTGCATTATGGAAATGTTATAATAATTACAATTCACAAGATGCTCGAATTATGATCGTTGATTCGGGAATAACACAAAGAAAACAATGGGTCTGTATGAGGGTTTCCATTAAAATATCATATGAATTCAACTCGTTGCGGGATATTCAAACCAGCAAAGGGATTGAACAGCGACAAATTAATTATGTCATCATTTAAACGCATGCTCGCGCACACATACACACGTACATCCATATACATACGAATATACATACATATATATATATATATATATATATATATATATGTATATATATATATATATATATATATATATATATGCAGTAATCCCTCGGCTATCACAGGTGTTACATTCCAAAACGCCCCGCGATAGGTGAAAATCTGCGAAGTAGAAATAGTACTGTACTGTATATGTTTTTATTATTTCTATAATTTGTATATATCTATTTTATCATAAATGCAAAACAACACCACAGAGAAATCAACGTAAGCTTAAATAATAAACCGCGATAGGTGAACCGTAATATATCGAGGTATTACTATATATATATATATATATATATATATATATATATATATATATATATATATATATATATATATATATACATTGTTACACACACACACACACACACATACATAGTGTAAATGAGTGAAAAAGGGGTACAAGTGTCAATTCATTACGACCGTTTGAAACGATTACTTTAATTAATTAATGCAAATATTTCATCAGGGCTAAAACATTTACATTGATTCTGTTGGTGGCAGAATGAGTTTGCCAAATAGTTTATATCTTGCCAGTTGGCAGAATAATTTTACCAAATAGTTTATATCATGCCAGTAGGGGAAGGAATAATTGAATGCAGTGACCCAGTTACCAATACTTCAAAACAAAAGAGGGAGGATTATCCCCAACCGTCTAGAATTAAGACTTAGGGGAGTTGTACATGTCTTTTGGTCAGTGGTGATAAATTAATTGACAACATATTGGCCTGCTAAACTATCATGCGTGATGGATCAAATACATCGGGCTTTATCTACGTAAGTGAGCAAGGCGGGGAAGGGATGAAATGTAGAAGATGCACAAAAATAATGATCCTAATTAGATCGGCACAACAAACTCTTTTTGATTTCTACTTGCCCAATTTAATTTCAATAGCCGTTTGTGTTTCCTTTAAAAAATGAATGAGCATAATAATTCCCATTCTGAGAACCGTGTAACATCTCTTCCAATTAAGAGGCTATAAATAAATGCTTATTTACGAAGTAACAATAGTGAATCCAAGTTATCAAGTAAGTAAACATCCTAATGGACTGTAGATATAAAGGTCAGTGGTTAGTGACAAAATTTATTTAAGTGTTATGTTACCTCCCAAATGTCTCCAACTAATTGAAGTCAGATTCCACACCAAATGATCAAAAGCAGCGGCATCACTAGTGGTTCAAATTAACGCAAAGTATCCATCAGCGTTTTGTGCGTGTCTGTGTAAAAGAGAAACGTTTGTGCGTGTCTATGTAAAAGAGAAGAGAGAAAGAAAATGAAAAGAGTAACTGAAATACATATTAAAAAATGTTTTGCTCGACGTCATAAACCAATGGAAATTAAACCCGGACAATAAGTAAAATACAGAACAAGATATGAAGTCAGCGTGCCTTTCCTCCACACTCTGTATTTCGTTATCTCTTTCATCTTTCCTTCTCACTTACGTTTCTTCATTCCCTTATCTTCTATTCAGTTCCAACTTCGCCACAATACTTTTTTTTTTTATCTCTTCCTGTAATTCTAGCTCTACTGATTGGATAGCTTCATTCATTGTGATGTCTGACTTGTTGCTGTTCAGCTAGATCTCCGTCTTGTTTCTATGTTATAGATCGAACATCCATCTATACTAATTCATTTTCTCTGAGAGTTACACTTTGTACAATCGTCTCCGGTTTATTTTTTACCTCTTATAGAATGACCTCACAGTTTAATACCATTTGCAACTTCGTCCGGTGTCCTGTTTATTTTAACAATATGAACTATTATCTCGTTTAATGTTGCCGTCTTGTTTTAACAAAAAAAAAAAGAAAAAGAGAAGAAAATAAAAAAGAAATCAAGAAAAGAAAAGAAAAGGAAAAAGAAACAACAAAAAGAAATAGGTGTTGTGATAATTAAGTTGAAATTGAACTGAAATTCAATCACAGGCTGACGAATAAGTGTAGGTAACATTGGATCTCAGTAGCGGCATAAAATGCTTACATACATATTCGAACACCTACGATTTTGATGACTGAACTACATAGCTGTTCACTATGCGCATATTTATGTAGAAGCGTTTATAAACACCATCATGCATACGTATGCATCGATGACATGCAAACCAGTTTTGTGCTTATTCATAAACACAGCTATAAGCGACCAGCAAAATTTAAGCTTAATATTTCATAGTTCGATGTAATCCGATTTCATTAAAGTGACTTGAAGAATAACAACATTGTCGCTGATCTCCATGCAATCGTTAGTTGCAGTCTGTAATGATTTGTTCGTGGAAATAATACCGATAGATTCAACAATGATACACGCATAATTTATCATTGTTTTCGATAGATTTAATATTTGATAATTTATGATTTATGAAAGATCTTACAAAATTATTAAGTTCCAATTTCATCCATTCAGAGATTTTCATGAAATTATGCATATATATTTACAGATTAAACCTCGTGCTAAAGTTTCGTTTCACTTGCGTTTGATAGTGAATTCCTCTTATTTAGATGAATGGTCGGATTGCTAGTTCTCGACTATCTTTTTAATGCGTTACTTCTCATATTGACTGCAATGATTGAAGCGTCCTAGAAACACCATCCAAAATCCCCATATAATCCCACCTTATCGACTTGAATAACACTGTCGCTTTTGACAGGACATTTACAAGTGCAGCACATGGGGTCCTACATCTGCTCGTTCGAAGATAAACCATCATGAATACCGTGGCTAAACGAAGAGTAACAACAATACACAAATAAACAATTGAGACACAATCACGTCTAAATCGAAACTACTATGTCGTCAAGTATGAAATTTCTAGTAAGATGTATGGTAAACTTTTACAGCTGCTCATTTTGCGCCATTATTGTATTTTGACAATCTTTATTTTGCGTAGCGGTTAAGAACGCGGGCTACTAACCCCAAGATTCTGAGTTCGATTCTAAGCAGTGACATGAATAATAAATAATAATAATAATAATAATAATAATAATAATAATAATAATAATAATAATAATAATAATAATAATGCTGCACAAGACCAAAGCCTCCCCACCAGAAATTACCAAAAACACATAATGAAAAGAAATATAACAAGTAACTGTAGAATATGTGGAGATCGACAAGAAACAATAAATCATATTATCTCTGGCTGCCCAGTCCTGGCTAAGAAGGAATATATTCACAGACACGACAGAGCTGGGACCTATATACACTGGAAGCTATGCCAACATTATGGAATAGCAACAGAAAAAAGATGGTATAAACACACGCCAGAAAAGGTCACAGAAAACGAGAAAGCAACCATACTCTGGGATATGCCAATACATACAGATAGAGAAATTAAGGCAAATAGACCAGATATAGTTGTCAAAGATCATGAAGGAAAAAAATGCCTTCTAATTGATGTTTCAATACCAGCAGATGACAACGTTTCTCTAAAAGAAATGGAAAAACTTTCAAAATACAAAGACCTGGAAATAGAGATAACTCGAATGTGGAATCTAAAAACAGAAACAATTCCTATCATAGTAGGTGCCTTAGGTATAATAAAAAAATATTCAGACAAATACATAACAAAAACACCAGGACTTACAAATATATATAACATACAGAAAATTGCACTACAGGGTACTGCACACATTCTACGCAAAACACTTTCAATACAGTAAACATAAGAGCACCACAGCAAACCACAGCACATACCCAAGGCGCACAGAGCTGCGCTCGGTAGTGAAGTGAAAGCACGTTATAAAAATAAAACTACTGAATAATAATAATAATAATAATGATAGAAGTTTAACATGTGAGTACGATAAATCACTGCTCCGAAACTTATCCAAAAACATCGGAAATAAAGACATCGCATGGAGCCCAAATATAGCTGACAAAGGGTTGGACTATACCCGAGTAAGTAATACTCATTGAAATTTATTCCTATTTTTCCAAATATAATGATGTATTTTAACTTGATACCTCCACTACCCGAACAGCGATCGTAAACACACGTGTTACATCAAAATACAGACCATCCCCAAACCCAAACACCATATACAAAAAATAGCTGACAAAGGGTTGGACTATATCCAAGTAAGTAATACTCATTGAAATTTATCTCTATTTTTACAAATATAATGATGTATTTTAACTTGATACCTCCACTACCCGCACAGCGATCGTAAACACACGTGTTACATCAAAATCAGACCATCTTCGAACCCCAAAACACCATGTACAAAAAAATTACAAACATATTAAATAACACCGGTATTATTTCACCCAAGAATAACAACCGAGAAGTACGTACTGTAAGCTTGTTAAGAAAAAAATACGAAGATGTGAACGTGCAAAACAATCTGACAACAGAAATAAACGAACCGGTACTCTACGAAAACGACGACCGTCAAAATAAAGGGCCGGACGTTGTTCCTCATGTCCCGCAAACAAAACCAAAACGGCATAAATGGACACGTGAGGAACACATTTCGATCCTACACGCCTATTTCACAGCAGTACTCTACCCAAAAAACGAAAACGCAACAACACATACATATAAAACATGGAAGAAAAATAATGTAAATATAGACCTCGATAAAACAATGAACCCTAACAAACTAGCTAACATAAGAAGATATATTCTAAAAGCAAAAAAAATATCAGAAATAGAAATAGAACAATTGAAAGAAAAAATACATCAGGAAAATCTAGATAGTAGTCACACAGCAATGCCAAATAATAATATAAACACTGAGATAGCAAAACACGAGGACAAACGTAACATGCCCGGCAAAAACGAAGTAAACAAAAAACAACAAACCCAGACCGTAGAGATGTTTAATAGTGTACAAAAAGCACCAATCCAGAACACCACAGACAAACATATGAATGAAAAGGAAGGCAAAACAAATATAAAGCCTGGAAATAACGAAGGGAAACCTAATAATTACGATACTATGAAAATGAAAATAACCGAAGAACTGAAAACCACAGATCTTAGAATGGACCACAGATTATATCTCCCAAAAATCAAAATAGACAATAAAACAACATCAATAATAAATAGCATAAACCTGGCCGTCACGGAACTAACAACCACAGAAACAACAGGCAATATCACTGAGCTAAATGACATGATATATGCGGCAGCCACTGCAGCCACAAAAGAAGCAGGATACTCACTCAAACCCATCCGAACAGGAGTTCTACCACCCAAACAGACCTTGTGGATAAATAACATCCAGAACAAAATTAAAAAAAAGAGAAAAGATTTATCGATTCTCAACGAAATTAGTAAACAATCAACACTACTAAGTAACAAGAAGAAAACAAAAATACTGTACAAATACAGCATTACAGAAAAAGACTTACCTGAGGCAAAAGAAAAACTAAAGCAAGACATCCTTGCCAAAGCACAGAGGATCCGCCGGTATGAGAAACGCCAACGTTTCTTTGAACAAAACAAACAGTTCAAATCCAACCCCCAAAAACTCTACCAAGAACTGGGTAAAAATAAAATAGACATTACTTCAGCACCAACAGCAGAAGAACTAGAGAAATTCTGGAAACAAATATGGTCGGTGAAGCAACAACCCCCAAAAAGGACCATTAAAACAACGAACTTAGCACCTGAGCAACTCTGGGTCCCTATAACAACTGAAGAGGTCACCCAGACACTGCAAAGACTAAGCAACTGGAAAGCACCTGGACACGACAAGATCCCCAATTTCTGGTTAAAACACCTGCCAGCAATGCATAAAAAGCTGGCAGAAAACTTTAACAACATAATAGCAGATCCAGAAACAATGCCTGAATGGCTCACAAAAGGGAAAACCATCTTAATCCCCAAATCCACGGAAACGGAGAAACCACAAAACTATAGACCTATAACCTGTCTCCCTACGATCTACAAAGCCTTTACTGCAATAATATCGCAGAGAGTGAGTAAACACCTGGAAAATAACAACCTGTTTCCAGAAGAGCAGAAGGGATGCTGCAAGGGCTCATACGGCTGTAAAGATCAATTATTGATCAATAAAGCCATAACTGAAGACATCCGCAGAAAGAAGAAAGGCCTCAGTATGGCCTGGGTAGACTACCAAAAGGCTTTCGACAGTGTTCCTCACACGTGGATTCTGGAAACACTAGCCATAAACAAGGTGGCACCAATTATCATAAAATACATAGAGCACTCAATGAACAAATGGCAGACAATGCTACAGCTCCAAACAAAAGAGGGACTTGTGAAAACGAAAGCCATCCCCATTAGAAGAGGAATATTCCAGGGAGACACGCTCTCTCCACTCCTGTTCTGTCTGGCACTCACACCTTTAACAGAATTGCTAAATAGAACTGGATGCGGTTACAAATGCTATGGAAAAACAGTCAGCCACCTTCTATATATGGATGACCTAAAATTATATGCAAAAAACGACAAAGAGCTAGAAACACTACTACAGACAGTACACGGCTTTACCAAGGAAATAGAAATGAAATTCGGATTAGAAAAATGTGCCAAAGCAACCCTGAAAAGAGGAAAATTAGTTAAAAGTAGCAATATAACACTAGATAAAGCCAATGAAATAAGAGAACTAGACGAAAGCCAATCATATAAGTATTTAGGAGTCAATGAACTAGATAGGATACAACATACACAAATGAAAGAAAAAATAAAGAAAGAGTACTATAGACGAGTTAGATCAATACTAAAAACAGAGCTCAATGCTAAAAACAAGATAATGGGTATCAACACTTTAGCTGTCCCAGTTATAAGCTACAGCTACAACATCCTTAACTGGACACTAAACGAACTATGTAAAATAGACAGGAAAACAAGAAGAATAATGACAGGATATAGGATGCACCACCCAAAATCTGACATAGAAAGGCTATATATACAACGCACAGAAGGTGGCAGGGGTCTTATACAGCTAGAAAACTATTATAAAATAACCACCATAGGACTGCAAAAATACCTACTCCAGAAGCAAGGGAAACTAATACAAATAGCCACAAAACACGAGCAAAACAAAAAACTGTTTTCAGTATTTAAGGAAGCTGACAAATACAAACAAGAAATCAATCTACCTAACAAATACGAAGAAGAAGAAGAAGAAACAACAAAAGCTATAAAACAAATGAAATCCAAACTAAAACTAGAACAGCAACGGACCATGATAAAACGATGGCAAGAAAAGCCCCTACATGGTAAATACTGGGCTAAACTAAATGCGAAAGAAATAGACAGAGAAAAATCCCAGCAATGGCTGAGAAGCTCAGGACTCAAAGCAGAGACTGAAGGATTTTTAATTGCTGCACGAGACCAAAGCCTCCCCACCAGAAATTACCAAAAACACATAATGAAAAGAAATTTAACAAGTAACTGTAGAATATGTGGAGATCGACAAGAAACAATAAATCATATTATCTCTGGCTGCCCAGTCCTGGCTAAGAAGGAATATATTCACAGACACGACAGAGCTGGGACCTATATACACTGGAAGCTATGCCAACATTATGGAATAGCAACAGAAAAAAGATGGTATAAACACACGCCAGAAAAGGTCACAGAAAACGAGAAAGCAACCATACTCTGGGATATGCCAATACACACAGATATAGAAATTAAGGCAAATAGACCAGATATAGTTGTCAAAGATCATGAAGGACAAAAATGCCTTCTAATTGATGTTTCAATACCAGCAGATGACAACGTTTCTCTAAAAGAAATGGAAAAACTTTCAAAATACAAAGACCTGGAAATAGAGATAACTCGAATGTGGAATCTAAAAACAGAAACAATTCCTATCATAGTAGGTGCCTTAGGTATAATAAAAAAATATTCAGACAAATACATAACAAAAACACCAGGACTTACAAATATATATAACATACAGAAAATTGCACTACTGGGTACTGCACACATTCTACGCAAAACACTTTCAATACAGTAAACATAAGAGCACCACAGCAAACCACAGCACATACCCAAGGCGCACAGAGCTGCGCTCGGTAGTGAAGTGAAAGCACGTTATAAAAATAAAACTACTGAATAATAATAATAATAATAATAATAATAATAATAATAATAATAATAATAATAATAATAATAATAATAATAATAATAATAACAACATCGAAAAATTCCTTAGGAATGAGAACTCAGGTTCGAAATTTCCCCAAGACACACAAGATGAGATCAAATATCCGTCAAATGTAAATAATGTAAATAATGGACAAAGTAGACACTATCAAACTTTCTACATTGAATATCTTTTCTAATGATTCCAAACTCCAGAAAGTCATAAATGGTTTGGGAGACCAAACATGCCTTCAGTTAGATCTGTTTGCTGCTGTCCAATGGGCGGGAAAACACAGCATGCTTCTAAATGAAGATAAGTTTGATTTGATCCACCTCGGAAACGAGGATACTCTGAAATTACCATATGCTCTTCCCTCGGACGACTCCCTAGTCTCATCCAACAACACTAGAGACCTTCGAGTAATTGTTGATAGCCACCTAAGCTGGAGTTCCCACGTAAACAGCAAGATTGACTTGCCTCTCAAAATGATGTCCACATGTCCTCCTTCTCTACTCTACTTTTGCCCGACCTCACCTTGAATACATACTGTTGCCCACTGTGGTCTCCCCATAGGAAACAATTCATTATGAAAGTGGAAGCACTTCAGAGGTCAATAACAAGATAGACGGCATGAGGAGCATTGACTATTGGGGTCGACTAACAAAACTCAGTCTCTACTCTCTTCAACGCCGCCGGGAGCGCTACATCAGTTGTGTGATGTGGAAAATATTCCATCAATATTGCACAAATGATGTTGGCATCAATTGTAAATCCATCCAAGACTTGTCCCCCGTGCTATCCGCCCACTACAAAAGTCGAATACAGGACACATAACAACATTATGTCACAATTAGTTTACCTCAACCGGTCCAGGCTCTCTTTAATACCATACCAAAATACGTCAAAACAGAAACGGATCCCATAAAATTCAAAAGTTCACTAGACAAATTTCTTCAAAAAATCCCGGACCAACCTCCTACATCCGAATATGTCTCCAAGAATAATAACTCTTGGCTAGAATGAGCCATGGTGCCCCATATATGACTAAAAGACGTCATCAGGTGGTGCTAGTAAGTTAGAAATGGCCTGGGCCCATACTGGCCGAAACCTTTCAAAGTTATCAAAGTTATGTATGATGCGCATCACGCTATGCTTATGAAATATGATTCATTCTTTCCAACTGCGATCTATTAAAAATTTATAAACGGATATTTTCGTGTTATAAAAGCGGATTTATCTGTTTAATTATTAAATGTTCAGATCATTCTTTAATATTGGTTGCCACACGAAATAAATGATACAATTACATACGCAAATACAATCTGCTCTTGTACGGCCATATCTCTCCATCAGAGACGGTGCGATAAAATGTTTGAGTATTAATTATTGTAGAGAAGATGTGAAATACAGAGAGAAATAAGAAAATGAATATAGAAGTGAGATACATAAGGATATTGTATTTGCAGGTTCATTATTCAAGTAGAATGGTGTATATAAATGAAGAATTTTTCTTGTAACTGGTGTGTGAGTTCGACGGTGGTTATATTTGGTCATTCCAAGCATAGAGCTTTGTAAACAGTGTTGGTCGACCAAAAAAAAAAAAAAAAAAAAAAATCCCTTGATCGACCAACACTGGCTCTATGCTTGGATTGGCCAAGTATAGCCACCCTCGGAACTCACAAACGAGCTACGAGAAAATTTCTTCACCAAAAAAATTTCTTCACTATATTTATATACACCATTCTACTTGAATAATGAAACTGCAGATGCAATATCCTTATGTATCTCACTTCTATTTTCATTCTCTTACTTCACTCTATATTTCATATCTTATCTACAATAATTAATACTTAAACATTTCATCGTACCGTTTCTGATGAAGGGATATATATAATACCCCGGAAACAGCTGTAAGACCTTTTCTTGATAAATGTTATGAATTTTAATTACAGCCTTGGTTTTTTTTTATCACATTCTGTCAATTTATATATATATGCATGCTGATACATGACCCATGTTGGACTCCTCACTCGTATCATTATCGAGCCTGGAGCTTAACCATGTTCTATCTATAGCACTTACTGTCTGCCCGATGCCTATATAAATTAATGAGATATACGGAAGATGGAAGATACGAGAATCTTTGTTGATCACTCCAATCGTGAGTGGGATACTGTACAACTGGTTTAGGCTCGTACAAGCACACACGTGCGTAGTCTGCGGCACATACATTTGCACACAGAATTAAGTAGATATTAATAAATTCAGTACCTATTACTGGCCAGTGGTACGATACATCTTGGTGAGGAGTCATAGATTTTGTGGTGCGCTCCATTGGGTGTGGTTGCTTGCACGCTCATAAATACGAACATAAATATTGACATACACTCATACATACTCACGCGGGCATTATGCACACATTCCAGGGTATATTGCTATGCACACATGCATACACATCTGAGATGATGGCGCAATTACTATGTTTGCATGAATGTATGTAGCGCCTTTGTGCATTTGTAATGTCATCTTTTTCTTTCTGTCTTTCAGTTGTGTGTAACTACCATAAATCTGTTTTTTTTTTTGTAAATTTTGTTTTCACAAGTCAGATTTTTATTTGTATTGTTTTTCTATGTCTCTTTCTTTCTCCAGCTCATTCACAAGCTATATGAAATCAACCTTTCTAAAACTTCATTTTAGCTAGAATTGAGATACTGCAGATGAAAATTTAGATCACTGCCATATAATCGATTACTCTGAGTGTGTCATAGTGCGTAGTCTTACCATGATTTACATTCTGAAGCAGACAAATGTCTCAAAACTAAGACTGATAAATGTGTTTAGATTATGAAATGATTTTGTCAAGTGATAGAATTAAACTATCATTGGATGTGTACTTTTGCACTTCTAACGGTAAATCTCCTTCATTTGGTTAGTAAAACACCCCCAACCAAATCATCCCATGTCTCTATATACGTGAATTCCTTTACTTGTATTGTTTTGTTCACAAAAATTAAGACTAGAAGATTATGGTATTTCAGTGTACATCAATACTTTGCGGGTACGACATCGACTTTTGCGAAATTGATAGTTTCGAAGCTTTTCCGGACTAATGATTTATCTGTACCAGAGGTGTTCACCACTAAATTAAATAATAAAATGAAGTACAGGTACCTGTACATTTGGATTACTGTGTGTGCGCGCGCGTGCGTATGTGTGAAATAAGTAGAGATACCTACATTTTTTCAATCCATCCTGACACATTTTTCATTACGAATGACTGCGCAATGCAAGAATAGTTCAACCGCCCGATTAAATCTACAAAATACAAGTATATGGTTAATAAGAGTAAAGGTTGTTTTGAGATTATTTATAGTAGTGAGATAGTTAAATTCTCTCTTCAGAATATAGATAACATCTATTTAAACTGGCTTCTTGACTGTAGAGGAATTAATACCTAATCATGATAAAGTTGTTGGTGAGTGAGAAAAGCACCTCACAAGATGAAACACACGAGATACTTACGAATCACAAACGTAAATGATCAGGAAACGTTCCTTTCCTAGCATTTAAAAACTTTGAATATTTACCATCACTCACTCGTATATGTAGACTGTCACACATTCACATATATAATACATTTATCTATATATATCTATATATGTATATATAATATAATATAATATAATATACGATTAAACCTTGGGAGAGGCATTTGAATTTCAAAGAGACCGTATTGTGGGTCAATCTGAAAGTGAACTTAGCGTAAAAATCGCAGAAAACCCTGGGATCCCGCTTTCTACAGTTAATAGAATAGTGATGTAATTGACCATTGAGGCGGAGGAATCCACATTCAGCTCGCCAAAGTCGACCAGGCTCCTTTGACAGGACCCTTCACTTTGTTAAGTGAAGTGTAGAGGATAATCCTCGTTGTAAGGTCTGTGACATAGCAGAACAAGGTGATGTCTGTCCCAGAACAGCTATCAGGTATATTCACTAACTTGATTACTATGGCAGAGCAGCAAGAAGGAAGACGCATCTTCGACCAGTCAATATCAAGCGGAAAAGACATTGGGCCAGTGAGATGGTGGAAAGGCCACTAGTATTTTGGAAAACTGTCATATTCTCTGATGACTCCAGATTTGCTGTATTTTCAAGAGAGTGGTCGCGTGTGGGTCTCTAGACTCTGTGATTACGAATTTTGCGTGAAATTATTGCAGCTACCAATGAAACATGGTGGCCATTCTGTGATGGTCTGGAGAACAATTTGGAGCAATTTGGACTCATTCCTATCTTTTCCAATGATGAAATAATTGAAGAAGAAGTTTTAATTATGGGAGATGGGACACTTTGTCACACGGCTGAAATGATTCAAGATTGGTTGGAAGAGAATAGCATCAAAACGCTTCCATGCTGAAGTCAGTCACCAGATATGGACCTTATAGAAGACGTATGGGACACAAGAGACAGGAAACCTCGTAAAAAGAACCAGAAAGCACCCTGAAAACCAGATCTTTTGAGATTACTGCATGAAAATTGGCAAGAAATTCTTCAAGAGAACATTCGTCATCTGATCAGTAGTATGCTTAATAGGACCCTTGCATTGAAAAACGTAAAGGGCATGTCTACTAAATGCTAGATATTCACATTATCATAATCAATAATTTGAATATCTAATTACGGATTTAAATAACTTTTAATGAACATAAGGTGTCAAATTACTTCCGTTATGTCTGTATATATATATATATATATATATATATATATATATATATATATATGTATGTGTGTGTGTGTGTGTGTGTGTGTGTGTGTGTGTGTGTGCGTGTGCGTGTGTGTGTGTGTGTGTGTGTGTGTTTCTGTGTGTGTGTGTGAGTGTGTACATTTATGAGGCCATATCATGCGTAGCACAAAGCAAATAAGCAGAAAATTAAACCATCCAAAAGCAATTATCAATTCGACAATTAATGCCGTTTATTGGGACTTTCGGCAAAGGAAGAAGTATGTAGACAATGAAGCATACTATAATATAGCTTCAGATCGGGCTGGCTCCACTGAGAAAATTCAAAATATTCCCGACGGCCAAATTATGATAGCACATATGGAAGTAGATATACAGAAATTGATGAATGATAATAATAACCATGGTAATAACAGAACTAAATTCGTTAAGATAAACATTAACGGGATGGATAGGAGGATGAACATAATTCATAATAGGAAATGCAGTGTAGTAACGGCCAGAATTAATCAACCTAGAATTAATCAGGCCATTGCAACCTTCGGGCAGCACTACTGCAGTAAATGAAGGCTGTTGTTTTGACCGCCTTTCAAATGTACATTTCCCTGCTCTCACCACCACTATTGCCCCTACACCGGAGAAGGAGGAAGAGAAGAATATCAGCATGATTACCAAAGAAGCCGACACCAGCAACACCACCAAGACCAACAACAAAAGCCATTGTAACGGTTTCGCATCCGCAGCAAAGCAAATCTCGGAGGAAATCAATGTTACAATGGACGAAATAAAAACCGTAAAGGAGTTGTTAAGGAAGCATGCAAACAATGTCTTCCTTAACAGTCCCCAACAAGTAATACAAGAAACCAATAGAAGAATGATAATTTATAAAATTTTCAATGTAAAACACAAAAAAATTGGAGATAGTATTGAAGCCCATATGGAGCTAAAAATCTTTCGTCGCCAAAGGGAAGCGGTTTGGAACAGTAGACTTTCGCTTCCCAACGGAAGAAATATGCAAACAACAGTCCACAACCCCCACTCAAAACAGAGGATTTTCTGCTCGTGCCGACATATCTTGGTCGGCGCGTAACAAAGATAAAAATCGAACAAGTGCCACCCGAACTCAATACATGCTGGCTAGTGGCAGCTGTCCTCTACGACACTACCACTATTTTAGAAGTGCATAAATTGCACAGTCAAAACTGGTTGGGTATAGGAATGGAGCTCCTCGCTCAGATCGATCAACAAAGATTAAATTCCATACCCGACTCTATAAATTTGCCGGACGGAACAAGACAGCACGTTGCTGTAGAGAGGCAAAGACCCTCTACGAAAACATTTCAAAGTCGATTGCCCCGTTTATAAGGAAAGAATGGAGGCGGAGAAGAAAAAGAAGTCGCAGCAGCAACAACAACAACAACAACAACAACAGGAGATGCAGCAGATGCAAAAGCCAAAAGCTTCCGCACCACCAACGGCAACACCACCTCCAACCATCATCAGACCAACACCAACACCAAGAACAATGAATCAAAGAAGACAATTAGACGATCACCACCACCACCACCACCAACAACAACAACACCAGAATTTTTTATTATTATTATTATTATTATTATTATTATTATTATTATTATTATTATTATTAAAAGCCTCTATGTCTGAGTTCAAATTCCGCCGAGATCGACTTTGCCTTTCATCCTTTAAGGGTAGATAAATGAAATACCAGTGAAACACTGGGGTCAATGTAATCAACAAGTACCTTAGAACAAAAATTCAGGCCCCGTGGTGCAGTACCAGGCAGTGGCTCTCATGGATTCTGTTCTTAACTCACTGGAAGTGTTATGATGCCCATTGTTTTGCGTTGGTATAGATGATGGGCTACAGCGACCTTAACCAATTGAGCATATCCCTTAGTGGCTGACGATATGTGCATCTATAATCACGAGCAAAGGAAGTGTGGGAGCATCATAGCCATGTGTTGAGAGGAATTCTTAGGGGTTTGAATAATTCACCCCTGGAAACAGGTGTTTTGTTCAACATCCTTCAACAACCCTTATTCAGGCACCTTTTGTGCAGAATGGGTCACTCGACTTGAAGAAAATTCTAACTGGGCCCCAGCTGTAAAGTTATGGGCTGTGTATCTTGATATGAGATTACATATGGTTGTGATGCATGTGCCTGGTGTACCCTTATCAGACGAGTAGTCATGATGGGTGTACTGGCCTTCGTATATTTTACCCTACCGCCAGTTTGAGGACATGCACTGCATATAATAACTATTAATGCCATATTGGATAAAAGAATAATTACTTATATTAAAAATAGATTTAAACCAATGAATTACCTCATCTGTATCAATCTATAATTTTAGAGTTAGATTGATAAGTGGTAGAATATTGTCAAGAATAGACTTACTAAGACGACTAATGTCAGACTTAATCGGGCAAATTAGTCTTACAGTAGGATTATCGTGGAAATTTTTCTTGTGGTCTTTCAGATTAATCCTAGATTCACTTGGTGTTACTGGTTCTGTTGAGTCTGTCATGTCGCAATCCATCATAACTTCCCTGATTTTCAAATTTATATCTAATAGATTCTTTTTGATGTTATTTCATATTTAGCGTTATATATTCTTTTATTCTAAAACTTGTTTCAGTCATTTTGACTGCGGCCATGCTTCAGCACCGCCTTTAGTCGCGCTAATCGACCCCAGGACTTATTCTTCGCAAGCCTAGTACTTATTCTATCGGTCTCTTTTTGCCGAATCACTAGGTTACGGGGACGTAAACACACCAGCATTGGTTGTCAAGCGATATTGGGGGGACAAGCACAGACACAAACACACACACACATACACACACGCACACACACACACACACACACACACACATATATATATATATACGATGGACTTCTTTCAGTTTTCGTCTACCAAATCCACTCACAAGGCTTTGGTCAACCCGAGGGTATAGTAGAAGACACTTGCCCAAGATGCCACGCAGTGGGAATGAACCCGGAACCATGTGGTTGGTAAGCATGCTACTCACCACGCAGCCACTCCTGCGCCTATATATATATGTGTATATATATATATATATATATATATATATATATATATATATATATATATATATATATATATATATATATATATATATATATATATATATATATATATATATATATACATATATATATATATATATATATATATATATATATATATATATATATATATATATATATATATATATATATATATATATATATATATATATATATATTCATTGCAGTAATTGTCTCTGCAAAGAAAGCGTAACAAAAGAATATAAATAAAATGTTTGTGAAATCATTTCCAAATTCCTGGAGATTTTCTCCAATTTTTTACTCGTTAATAAAAGTAGCCGTTAGGTTTTACTTTCCTGTGTCCTCTTATACTGAAATCATCATTTTCTTGAGAGGTTTATCCGTATGCTATTCAGTACATCTTGATGGATTGCATATGTGTGTATATGTGTGCTTGTGCGTTTGTTGTGTTTGTTCACGTGTGTATGTTTGTGTGTGTATGTATGTGAGTATATTATTTTACTGCTTTCAGTCAGGCAGCATATTTAAAGGATTAACCGATTATATTGTCCTTTCCAGTGTTTCTCTGATATTTATTATTATTATCAAATATTAAATGTAGTGCAATCATACATGACGTGATCAAGATTTTTAATCTTTTTAACTTAACCGGACGTAAACAAATATACATTCCGTTAAATTATCCTTATGTTGCACCCGAATTCCTCCTATATTTGCCCATACTAGAGAGAATTATAACTACATCTACATAATAATATACTGTACACATATATAAACCCCATTTACACATTATTATATAAATATATAACGAACAAAAACATCATGTTAATTGCAAAATGATAAGGACTCTGACTCATTATATATATAAACGCATACATCCCACGGGCAAGAAAAATTAACTAAAAGAATTCGAAGAACAGAAATAAACTTACACAGAAATGATGTCTGATGAATTGTATGAAAATACAAAAATATTCTTTTCTACTCTAGGTACCAAGCTCGAAAATTTGGGGGATAGGCCCAGTCAATTAGATGACCTCAGCAGGCAACTGGTATTTAATTTATCGACCTCGAAAGGATGAAAGGCAAAGTCGATCTCGGCGGAATTTGAATTTAGAAAGTAAAAACAGACGAAATACCACGAAACATTTCGCCCGGCGTGCTAACGTTTCTGTCAGCTCACCACCTTAAAAAAACAAAAAAAAAAAAACTTTTGAAACAGAAATTGGATTGAAATCATGAAAAAGTTATCAGATATACAAAGTCTACACAGAGTGCAACAACGAAGCTAAGTATGAATACAAACAAAAATAGATTTATGCATGTACATATGTCCATACATAGCGGAGAATTAATCGATTCTGCAAAACATTGATATCTTTCAAAAATCCGGTATTTTTCTGTGTTCAATCTCGCCTATGAAATTATTTCACGTCACGTGTGCCGTAAATGCCTTCGAAAAATGTATGTAGATCACAAAATCCTATTTCTTTTCCAAACAGAAGAAATCAATATTATATAATAAATTAAGGATGCGTATTAAAATGTGATCGATAAACTGACAGACACAGTACATTGCAGTATTTCCTTGAGTCCTTTAGCTTCAAAGCTGCAGAATCTTTATAGCGTTGGTCATACTGTCATAAAAGACTGAGACACAACCGTATATAACTAAGTCTGTTTCCGTATTTCTACCGCTGTATCAAACCATCGATGTGTCAAGATGCAGAACTCGACAAATATAGATCAATAAATTAAATACCAGACTGAAATAAGCCATTCAATCAGTCTCACAAACATTGCCAAAATTTTATGATTGAACCTGGCAAAACGTTAGAAGTATAAATGAAATCAATTGCATAGGAATTGCAACAAATATGATTCTAAAGAGTAAGCTTGGTTTTATTAGGACGAAACATAGAAACATACAAAGTGCATACCCATAGGTGACCACGCATACACGTAGAAATATACACACAAATACAGACTAAGTAATGTATATTTAACAGAATTGCTCAAATATATATCCTGACGCATTCAAATTCACCCCCATACACATACACAGAATCTCTCACACTCTGCCTGTCTGTCTGTCTGTCTGTCTGTCTGTCTGTCTGTCTGTCTCTGTCTCTCTCCCTCTCTCTCTGTTACACACATACACAAAAGCATAGATGTCGGTCGACCTCTCATAAATACCAACAAACATTTCCTCAGTCATACTATTAAATTTAGAAAAGACACATTACCTAATACAATCCTGATTACGTAGTCTGAAAATTATTTTGGGATCATAACTAGAATACTTTGATCATAGTTTTGCCTGATCAGATTTGACACCGAACTGAAAAAAATAAAAACCAACGTAAAGAGCAAAAATAAAACATATCCACTGCTGGAAACATTATTAATGTACGTCAAGATAAGTGTTTTAAACAAAGACAGATACAAATGATATAAGAGAAATAATCTAAGCACCTATAAAATGACAAGCTGAAAAAGAACACGAAGCAATAAATAATCGTGAAAGATATATCACAATTATATAATAGAGTATTACTTCGTTTCATCTGTACATCATTTGCATTCGAGCAGTCATAAAAAAAAATATGTGCTAAAGTTAACAGAAATTGAAGCTGTAATTCTTCGATAGTATTAAAAGCTGTTTATAGAAGTGTCCGTAACAATGAAGGAACGACAAATGCTGCACTACTAATGTCTATCTATCTATCTATCTATCTATCTATCTATCTATCTATCTATCTATCTATACACATGCATACATATACTCATATCATACCTATACATGTATATACACATACATTTAAAGCACAAATACACATTTATTTGTGTGCGTGCGTGTGTGTTTGTGTGTTTGCGCGTGTGTATGCTTTGGTGTATGAGTCACTTTTTCTCTGATTCCTAACTCTCTCTTTATATATATACATGTGTGCAAGTCTATGTGTTAGTTCGTTTGTTTGTCTTTTTCGCTTGTGCCTCTGTGTGTGCGTGTGTGCGCTGTGTATTTGTGATTGTGTGTGTATAATCATTGATGTAAAATAAGCACGTAAAGACTGGTAGCCAAATGTGAAATGTGTCAAAAACATTTTGATCGGCGCTGTAACGATTTTATTAAACTAAAAAATAACAAAAATAATATTTGGAATATTATTATTAGCAACAACACTGTAATTGTGGTAATGACATTGATATCTTAAATTAATAAACAATATGATAGCTGTATAATATAATTCTGATTCTGTCTGGTTTATGCGTCAATATATAAAAAATAGCATGTAATTCAAAGCATAAGATACAATTAAGGTATTTATATATTACCTGCATTCTCAAAAATATTACAATAAGTAAGAATAAAGAATGCCATCAAAGAATGCGATACACGTCTTGATTGAATGAACTCTTAATATTAAAAGTAATAAAAGAAAGAGAATATATCGATATTCTATACATTATTATATATA
Source organism: Octopus bimaculoides (assembly GCF_046866305.1). NCBI lineage: Eukaryota > Metazoa > Mollusca > Cephalopoda > Octopoda > Octopodidae > Octopus > Octopus bimaculoides. The sequence continues at coordinate 92,032,318 of NC_142928.1, forward strand.
GAATAACAAAATTATTCCGTTATGAACGGAATGGAAATGTATTTCGATACGGTTTACACACATGTAAACTTCCAACAGAAAGCGCAACCTCAAATAAGTATGCATATATATATACATACATATATATATATATAATATATATAGATATATATATGTGTATATATTTATATATATATATGTATACATATGTATATATATATATATATATATATATATATATATATATATATATGTATAAGTACATGTGAGAAGGGATGACCACTAAATGGAAATCCTTTACGCTAGAAATTGACCATCAACGGTCAAACCACGAAAGCAAAGAATGTTCTCCAGGGAAATTCAGCGCACACCAGAACATGAACGGGTAAGACGATTGAAAATATCCAAAAACAAAGAATTTGTCGTAGACCAAGTTTCGCACATTAATGAATTAATGTAATTTTTAATTACATAACCCACCCGAGGCCCATCAGTACGACCATTCGATACAATATAATTTGCAGAACAATACACGGATTTTCCACATAAAACTAAACATGTATAATTGTACCGATCACATTGGAGTTATATTCAAGTCTCAGCTCTGGCGCGTTAAATACCGGAAACAATTCCGCAGAAGATAATTCACTGCAGTAACCATTGCCGGCTAGAGAACATAATCATTAAAATTTAAATAATAGCATAAAGAAAATTCTGAAAATTCAGAAAAATTATATTACATACATGTGAGAAGGGATGACAACAAAGTGGACATCCTTTATGCTAGAAATCGATCATCAACTGTCAAACCACAAAAAAAAAAAAAGAATGTTCTCCAGGGAAATTCAGCGCACACAAGAACAAGAACGGGCAACACAATTGAAAATATACAAAAACAAAGAATTAGTCGTAGACCAGGTTTCGTGCATTAATAGATTAATGTAATTTTGTCTGATAATGTCGAAGGAAATAAAACGAAATTTATACTGAATAAAAAAAAATATTATACAAGCAAACATACAAATTTGGAACGCAAAACAATAAACATTTTCAAAGATATGAACCAAATATTAATTTTCAAACGTTACAAAATTATATACACCCTAAAGGAAATTTGCTATATTTAAAAGTTTATCCACTTTTTTTTACTAAATTCAGATATTGCTGATAATTTCAATTCTAATAAATTATTTCTCCTGGCATTTTTGCAACGGTCATAGTTATTGCATCTGCAGGAATTTTGATTTGTATAACGTGGTGTAAATCTTCATTGTAATTAAAATGGCACCAAAAGGAAAAGCTTTGTCTGAAAATTTAAGGAAAATTATTTTCTTAATTTGCACAAGAATGATTTAGGATACAAGTTAATTAGTAAACGAATACATATTAGCGTAAACATAACTGCCAAAGTAATTTAGAAGTACAAGGCGATTGGACGCTAAGTACAAGATATCGTCCAGGTCGTCCTTCTGTTTTAACTGCGCGTGATATTCGCAACATCCAACGTTGCATGATGGACGACAGGCGCCGTATTGCTTCATTTTTAGCCCAAGAAGTGTTTTCTGTTAGTGGGAATAGTGTATCCGCCCAAACATTTCGCCGAAATTTGAACCAGTGTGGTTTTCATGGATGCAGTCCTCGTAGAAAGCCTCTCCTCAATACCAGACATAAACCAAGTCGACTTTCTTTTGCCGAAACCTATGTGAATAAGGGGAAGGTGTTTGGGAATTAAATTCTTTTTTCCTGATAGTTGTATGCCAGACTAGTTTGGAAACGTCTTGACAGCAGTGTACAGCAACTGGCAGTAAAACGGGAGCATCCCCGGTTTTGTGAGCCGAGGAGCCGTAACGCTGCTTAAGAAAGATCCAAATCAGAGGGACGTAATAGATAGCTTTAGGCCCATCAGTCTGCTCAATGCAGACTTGAAAATGTTGGCCAATATGTTAGCCAAGAGGCTGGTTTGTCATCGAGAAACTGGTCGACAAGGCGCAAACGTGCACCGTTCCACCTGATGTGCTACATCATAGACAGGGTAGTTAAGGAACCTGGCATGGGTGGGGTCCTGATAAATTTAGATCCATCGAAAGCTTTCGATAGAGTAGACCATCAATACTTGGAGGCTGTCCTCATAACGGCTGGTTTCGGCCCCGTCTTATACAGAGGCATCCGTTCGGTATTTCGCATGAATGGGCATATATCGAGACCTTTCGACATTGCACGTTCGGTCCGTCAGGGATGCCCCCTCTCGTCGCTTCTGTACGTATTGACTCTCGAGCCACTACTGCGGAAGCTGGCATCGCTGAGGGGTATCCCACGAGAATTAGGATGCGGGACGAGCTTGTTCACATACGCGGACGACGTCACCATCGTAGCAAAGAGCACATAAAGCTGGTCGGCGAGACACTGAAAGGCTACGAAGCGGTAACATGGATGTCTTGTCCAGAAAAGACAGTGGCGGGAGAAAAGACCTGTAGTCATGTGTGAGCAACGGGTAGAGGAAAAGTGGGGAGACAAGAGAAAGGACGAGGAAAAAAACAAAAGGAGTGAGGAGAAGGGAGAAGGAATAAAAGATAGTAGGGAGTGGGAGAACTAGTACAATCGTTAGCATGCGGGGCAAAATGTTTAGCGTGATTTCATCCATTATTACCTTTTGAGTCGAAATTCCGTCAGTATCGATAAAATAAGTACTAGTTGAACACTAGGATCAATCTAATAGATATACATACCTCCCCCGAAATTGCTGGCCTTGTACCAAAATTTGAAATCAATATTTATGAATATAAGTTTAACAAATATTTTTGTATTTCGTTTTTAGATTTGGTGTGCAAGATTCTTTATGTGAGTTCGTGTGTTGAAGCATATTCTGTTGTGTCTGAGGAAAGTAAAATTTCCGCTGAGTGTGTTAAATTATAAGGCACAAAAAGAAAATGACTCTCCCCAGACACAACAAAATATTTTTGTCTTTTGAATTATTAAGTAATAAATTAACTCTCTTCAAATCCATCGCTTGTCGGTAGTCTGAACACAAGATTTTGCTATGACGTGCATCATATTTCTTTCTGCAAAATGTCAACACACACACACACACACACACACACACACACACACACACACACACACACACACACACGCACACTACAATGTAAATTATCTGTTTTCATTGGTAATTTAGATTGTACTCGAAAAGAAGCAATAAATACTTTGGTCTATTTTTTGGGATTTTTAACTTTTGAGTTCATATACCAGCGAGCTCAACTTTACTTTCCATCTTTTAGAAGGAGATAGAATTAGGAATCAGACAAGTACTGGAGACAATGATACCAATTAGCTCACTCCTCCGACAATTGTTAGTCTTGTAATAAAATTAGAAGAAATCACTGATTTCTAACTGTATTACAATCTTCTTGTTGTTGTTGGTCTTCTATTGTTCTTGTTCTTGTTGTTTTTGTTGTTGTTACTTTTGCTGAATTTCTTCTTCTTCTTCTTCTTCTTCTTCTTCTTCTTCTTCTTCTTCTTCTTCTTCTTCTTCTTCTTCTTCTTCTTCTTCTTCTTCTTCTTCTTCTTCTCATTATTATTATTATTATTATTATTATTATTATTATTATTATTATTATTATTATTATTATTATTATTATTATTATTATTGTTCAGTAGTTTTATTTTTATAACGTGCTTTCACTTCACTACCGAGCGCAGCTCTGTGCGCCTTGGGTATGTGCTGTGGTTTGCTGTGGTGCTCTTATGTTTACTGTATTGAAAGTGTTTTGCGTAGAATGTGTGCAGTACCCAGTAGTGCAATTTTCTGTATGTTATATATATTTGTAAGTCCTCGTATTTTTGTTATGTATTTGTCTGAATATTTTTTTATTATACCTAAGGCACCTACTATGATAGGAATTGTTTCTGTTTTTAGATTCCACATTCGAGTTATCTCTATTTCCAGGTCTTTGTATTTTGAAAGTTTTTCCATTTCTTTTAGAGAAACGTTGTCATCTGCTGGTATTGATACATCAATTAGAAAGCATTTTTTTCTTCATCATCTTTGACAACTATATCTGGTCTATTTGCCTTAATTTCTCTATCTGTGTGTATTGGCATATCCCAGAGTATGGTTGCTTTTTCGTTTTCTGTGACCTTTTCTGGCGTGTGTTTATACCATCTTTTTTCTGTTGTTATTCCATAGTGTTGGCATAGCTTCCAGTGTATATAGGTCCCAGCTCTGTCGTGTCTGTGAATATATTCCTTCTTAGCCAGGACTGGGCAGCCAGAGATAATATGATTTATTGTTTCTTGTCGATCTGCAGCAATTAAAAATCCTTATTATTATTATTATTATTATTATTATTATTATTATTATTATTATTATTATTATTATTATCATTATCATTATTATTATTATTATTATTATTATTATTATTATTATTATTATTATTATTATTATTATTATTATTATTATTATTATTATTATTATTATTATTATTATTATTATTATTATTATTAAGGCGGCGATCTGGCAGAAACGTTAGTACGCCGGGCGAAATACTTAACAGTATTTCGTCTGTCTTTACGTTCTGAGTTCAAATTCCACCGAGGTCGACTTTACCCCTCATCGTTTTGGGGTCGATAAACCACGTACCAGTTGCATACTGGAGGTCGATCTAATCGACTGAATCCCTCCTCCAAAATTTGGGGCCTTGTGCCTAGATTTGAAAAAATTATTATTATTATTATTATTAGTAGTAGTAGTAGTATTAGTATTAGTATTATTATTAAACTGGTACCAAAAACACAACGCTTCAAGTCACTCATAAGATTTTTCGTCTTTCATTACGTTGAGAAATTCCTAAGATTTGAAGTTTTGTAATAAAATGTTTGTTTAAGCTTATCAGGACACGTAGAAGAATCCTGGTGTTTCATTTTTCGTTTCTTTGTGTCTCAAATTTCTTAGAATGTTTTCAACGTTTGTTTGGGAAACACATTTTGTTTTTTACAAACGTAGCGTTCGGCTTTTTCAGTCATCTAACTGGGGAGAGAGTTAAGAAGTAGCAGACAGAGACAGGTGCAGCGCATATCAAAGTTCTTCTCCTAATTCCTAATGGGAGGGAGAAGAATATTTTTCAAGCTTTGAAACATGAAATTCCGAACAATACCACAAATGATGTAACAAACAATAGTAACAAGGAGAATAACACGAACAGCACCAACTACAAGCAAGAGCATTGCCAAAAAAAAAACAATAGCAGCAGCAGAAGCAGCTGCAATAGTAGCGAGTTCAGTAGAAGCGAAGGAGGATGTTTCATTGATGAGAGTGCAAAGATCCAAAAGAAACAAGTGTTATACTAATAGCAGCAAACAGCAAACGAGACTACCAGTAAAACTACAAAAACACATAAAACTACAGCAACAATAACAACAACAACAACAAATAACAATAACAAAAGCAGCAGTAGCAACGAGTGCAAAGGCACCAAGGGCGGCCGACTCCACTGTAAAACATTAAGTGTAACAACGTCAGCAGCAGCAACTGCAGCGATAACAGCAGAGACAAAAGGCAGAGTGACGGTAGCAGCAGAAGCAGCAGCAGCAGGGTCTGGGGAACAGTATTAGCATTACAACGCTCAAGTAGAAAAGACCGTTTGAATGACAGTTTGGCGGCCATTGTAGAAAAAAAATACACTCACTGCAACCCACCTCTTTCGTCTTCATTTATTTGACGAGAATGGCGTTAAGGGTTATAATGTGGAGTCCCACTCGAGCTGCATCTCTGAAAGATATGGGCATGTATAATGTTGGAGGGGAACGAAGCTTTAATGTTGGTAAAGAGAATGAGGAAGGAGAAATGGTTTCAGTAAACATTGCTGGTCCTTTTCCACGTAAAGCCTGAACGCCAAGTGAAGTAGAGCTTCAAGTAATTTTGGATGGCAGACAAACGAAATGACACGCCTGTTTAACTCTCAACTATTTTAGAGCGTTCTATGAAAGGTTGTTGTTGGCACTCCGTCGCTTACGACGTCGAGGGTTCCAGATGATCCGATCAACGGAACAGCCTTCTCGTGAAATTAACGTGCAAGTGGTTGAGCACTCCACAGACACGTGTACCCTTAACGTAGTTCTCGGGGATATACAGGCACAAGAGAAACAGGCAGTAAGATAGAAAGTTGTGGTGAAAGAGTACAGCAGGTTTCACCACCATCCCCTGCCGGAGCCTCCTGGAGCTTTAGGTGTTTTCTCTCAATAAACACTCACAACGCCCGGTCTAGGAATCGAAACCGCGATCCTATGACCGCGAGTCCGCTGCCCTAACCACTGGGCCATTGCGCCTCCACTTTCTATCTATACAACTAATAAAAAGAGGCTCCGTTGTTGTCGATACTATCACGGTAACGCCAGAAACCACTGCAGCAGTAGCAGTAACGAACAGAAAAGAGCTACAAGAACAATATGTGGACAATTATCAACAATAACAACAAAAGCAGCAGAAACTATGGAAACTGCAAAAACAGGAGCAGTAAATATATCAACATCACTTTTGTCAACGGTGGCAAGTGAGGTTATAAATCAAAATGACTATAAAAAGATAATCGCCACTCATGATATTTTCCAAACCAGCACTATCCACTCCACTGACTCGACTTTTCTACTTAAATGCATAGAAGCAGACGTGTACACACGAGAAAACATTTTCTTGCCTTCTCCCAGTCGGGGCGTTCTTCAATAAACATCCAATGAAGATGATTGGGACAAGAAAAGGTGAAAAAAGAAAAAAGAAAAAAGAACAAACATAAAAGAACACCATTTGACCTCAAACAACACTAAATCTACAATAAATGCATCATTATCACTTCGTCTACGAACAACACCAGAAAAAAACACACACAAGAGGAACAATAACAAAAAACAAAAATGGTAAGATACTTTCACGAGAGTGAAGAGATGAGCAGATGTCCACTCGTGATTTTCTGTTGGCTTCTGTCAAATCATTGGGAACCTACTTTTCTAGTTTGGGCCCCTTTCCAAGCTGTAGAAGATGGCAATGAAAAGTTGAATGGCTTGAATTGAGCTTGCTTGCCAATTCAACTGACACAACATTGTCCTTCTCAAGCTCTGACATAAGAAGCTCATCATCAAATTCAACAGGGTGTCCTATTTGTGGCCTCTCTCTTAGGCTGAAACCACTAGTTTTGAACTTTGCAAACCTTCTTCTGCAACTTCTTTCGTACAAGCACTCTCCCCCATAAACAGAATGAATATTTCGGGTTGCTTCTACTGTACCGTTTCCCTTTTTGAACTCATAAAGTATATGTGCCTTCAATGCGCCTTCGCTACGTTCGTCTTTGAGGGGATAATATTCGTAATTAATTCAGTTATATTCTGCAAAAAGAAATTATATTAAGTTAAAGGTTTCCAAATTCATATGAGTATCAATCAATACTATCTGACACTTTAGAATACTGTAAAATTTGATAGAAATTACATAGATTACATATTTCGGACATTATTTATGGGATGACCTGATAGATGCATGCATACATACATACATACATACATACATACATACATACATACATACATACATACATACATACATACATTCGAATACAGATAGGCAAACACACACGAGCGTATAAACTTGCACTTAATGTTCTATACAATTTATGATAAGCGGGAATTATACATAAAATATATGGACGTGTTGTACCAGATCATTAACTTGAAGTTATAACATTCACTCCGACAGCAATTTGCTGCAGTTTTGATGCCATATTTCAATAAAGAACCATGCTATTCGAACAATATTGTGTAAATATGAACTTGCAGAAATTCTTCAGTGTTTATGAATTGCTCTCAAATGGCCATGTTTCTTGATTTTTTTCTCCTTTACTGTTAACAGCGCTGGAGGACGTGTAAAAAATGATAGACGTTGCTTTGTGCCTTTGATAAACCATAAATAAAAATTAAAGGTGATATAAAATTTTGTTGCCTTATTATGCTGGAATAATATGTGTAGCAAACGAAGTTCTACTTAATATTCATATAGTTAATTTTCACATAAAAAATCATTGACATAAAATGCAACTAAAGCAGAGAATAGAATGAAAACTCTTAGGCTTTGCATCAAATTCTGATTTACATTTTAATGCAAAGACAACAAAAATGAAGAAAAGTCACAAGGTTTTTCCTTTATCGGTGATTTTCCGCCCTCAACAACGTTTGTGCATACTTAATGGTAATAAACGAAGTTCATCTATTTCGCTTTTAATCTTTTTCTTGATCATCCACGTTCGTTTCAATTTTAAATTTTCTTCTACAACTGAAATGAAATCTGTCACTGATTTCTATGTCAAATCTAATAATATTGGGTGCATGTACTAACTGTTACAACATGTGTCAAAATATTAAGGAAACTTCTTTTCAACGTTATTGTATTTTGTCTTTGACCTTACAGGGAACCGATTCACCCTTACTGAACAACCAGTTTACGTAGCGGTGGACCGCTGCACATGATGGTAAAAGTTTGTTTCAGAATTGAACAATTCACGAAGGTTTGGTTCTATGTTGCAAAAGTACACTGCAAATTCAAGTGAAGTCTGAGTAAAAATTAATAGACAGGCCTAAAGTTGCGCCATGGAATTTATGCATAGACAGATAGATAGATAGATAGATAGATAGATAGATAGATAGATACATACATACATACATACATACATACATATATACATATAAACATATATACATGCATATATACATAATACATACATACATACATTCATACATACATGCATACATACATACATTCATACATACATACGTATATACATACATACATACATACATACATACATACATATATATATATATATATATATATATATATATATATATATATATATATATATATATATATATATATATATATATAATAATAATAATAATAATAATAATAATAATAATAATAATAATAATAATAATAATAATAATATAGATTTAATCAGAAGATTAAATGTGGTACTTAAAATGTTTGAGGCACCAGAATTTGGTAGGGTAAAAACCAAAAACAAAATCAAGAGATTTGGTGAATAAAATTTGAAGAAAAGCAACAAACATTCAATTGGTTATAGCAGTACGTACGTTTCGTACAAGCTTCATTTATCCATGTAGTGAGAACACTACATAAAATGTACAATGAAAATGCATAATGGAATTATGTGCCACCACGCATACATACATACATACATACATACATACATACATACATTGCATACATACATACATACATACATACATATACCCCCTGTATATTTGTATATAATGATGTCAATAAATTTCAGATATACGTAATAACTTTCAAATTATGAATTCTGTATATATAGAATGAGTACGATATTATTACCAAATGTAAATACAGATCACAAGCACTCCGAAATATTATTTATGTCTGGTATTCAATACAATTATAAAGAACTTTTACATAAAGGAATAAATAATACCCAGCTACTTATATAGAACAGCATCTTTAGCCGATACCAAATTTCATAATGGCGATTAATAACTCGCATTTGCGGTTGAATTTATGTGATATATATTTTATTTCTTTTTCAGACTCAATAGTATTTGATGAATTTTATAATACAATGTTTTCATTATTTCATAGGTCGTGCATTAGGTAGACAGCAACTGCGAAGGAACCCCATGAAATACATACATACACGCACATCCCATACTACCTTAGCAATAGCCATAGAAGAGCGCAACTGAAGCGTATGCACTCCTACTTTTTAGTCTAGTAATATCTTAGCCCATTTGGCTAGCATTGTTTTAAAGACAAACAAAAGGTGGTGAGCTGGCAGAATCGTTAGCACGCCGGGTAAAATGCTTAGCAGCATTTAGTCTGTCTTTATATTTTGAGTTGAAATTCTACCGAGGTCGACTTTACTTTACATCCTTTCAAAGTCGATAAAATAAGTACAAGTTCAGCACTAGGAGCCACGTAATCAATTTACCTACCTTCTACGAACTTGCTGGCTCTGTGCCAAAATTGAAACCAATGTAATTATTTGTAAACAAAGGTCACCGCTCAGTACCGGCTTCAACAATGCGCATGAAAATCATGTGGTAGTGCAAACAAGAAAAAAAAATATCAATTGAAATATATTTCTTGTCCTAGAATTGCAGTATGCGTGCAACATTATAATGTATCTCGAAAATTATTTATTCCAGGGCGTGTCATTACTTCTCCACATCAAGTGGTCACAGTCCCGGTACGTCGAACATATGACTAGAATGTCGCAGGAAAGAATTGGAATACAGTTACTTAAAGCCGAGCCAACCGGCAGGAGGTCTAGTGATGACCAAGAAGGAAATGGATGGGTAATATCAATAGTCTCATTTGATCACAGTTGAGAAACCAGCTGTAAAGTATAATGATTGTTACTTTTGATCGGACCATATGAAGTAGGTACCTGATGACTCTAACTCCACGACCCACCCAGAATGAGTGTGGACAGAAGATGGATAGATGGTTTGCTTATTAAAAGTTACCTGGTTTCCATTAGTGATACATTCAACAGCAGATCACATTTTATTTTGTAAATTGGGAGAGACATAACGCCATGGAAATCAAATATGGGTAGGTATATATAAAAAAAAGATCGGTATGTCGAGATCATGAAATTGTTTCGATTCTCAGTAAAAACATAATGGTTTATTTGCATTATTTTAATAAACCAACCGATAACACTTGACAGTCTTTGGAAGGGTAGAATCTTATCAGGTACAAAGAGAAAAAATAATCTTTTTTATCTTTCCTTTTCTTTTTTACCTGTTTCAGTCATTGAACTGCCACCATACTCGAACAGCGGCTTCAGTGGATTTAGTCAAACAAATTAACCCCGATACATATGTTTCTTTAGGCTGGTATTTACTCTACCGGTTCTTTTGCCGAACCGCTAATTTACATGGACATAAAAAAAACCAAAACTGGTTGTCAAGCGTGAGAAGCTGACATACACAAACATCCAGAAATAACCACGCACACTCACACAGGCACACTCACATATATGAATATATATATATATATATATATATATATATATATATATAACGGGCTTCTGAACAGTTTCCGTGATAAGATTCACTCATAAGGCACTAGTCGACCCAGGGTGATTGTAGAAGTCACTTGCCGACGATACCACGCAGTGTCACGGAATCAAGTACCACGTGGTTGCAAAGCGACCTTGTTAAGCACGTAGCGTGCCTGCGTTTGTAATAACGACACAAAAACCGAAATTCTACTTTGTGTTCCGAATATATGAGAAAATTTGCGGGAAAAATTTCAAGAAGCATGAAAATAAGTGGTACCAAGCATGCTTCACCCAGATATGTGACATTAAGTAGAGTATATCAACTGAGTAACTACAAAACTTGAACGGCCATGCCAATCCTATTAAAAGACCAGAAACGCTACGAAAGTGAAATGTGCTTCGTTGGTTCGAAAAGTAAATATTCAAGACTAACATAAGTTGCAATAAATTCTCGTAGGTTGCAAAAAATTATGGATCTCGCATTATTTTGATATTAAGCACATACTATGTTATTATATAAAGGTAACACGTCGGTAATTTCCCAGGCAAATTAATTTTCTTCTTATCTTATCGGTTAACTGTACAGAGATTTGATTGTTAACGCTTGAACAAATAACGGTGAGTTATTCCACGCATTTATTAATAAAGATAATATTAATAAATTCACAGAAATTTTTTTTTTTTTACTGATCGTAATATATTGTCGATTTTAATGTTAGAATGTTTAATTATGTTTTAAAATATATATCTCTCTGATCCCGTGTATATATATATATATATATATATATATATATATATATATATATATATATATATACGTGTGTGTGTGTGCTTGCGCGTGCATGCACATACATGTATGGATGTATGAACATATACATATATGTATGTACGTATGGGTAAGCATAGTTACTTAAACTATATCGTAATGTATGCTTTAGCCTAAATTGTTTCACTTATTTCATGTTTCAAATACAAGCTCATGTTTTTTGCGAAAAAATATCTTATCGGAATATTTCATTATTTAGTAAAAGCTACTTGATTTATCATTGCATAATTACTATGAAGTAATAACATTCTTCTAATGCCAACTATAATTTAGAAAAACTTATCGGACTAGGCTAAGCTACCATCAAGATTATTATAGTTACTTCTATATTTCACAGAGATACAAACGTTTGCAATGCGTTTATATATTTTGCTGAATAAACGCATCAAAAGCGCCGACGTTCCGAGATGTTTTCTCACAAACTCCATAATTTCTACTGCAATTGCACCTCTCTTTGATGCTCGGGTTTATCTGTTCTCATTAGATTCTTACTCAGGGCCTTTTTTATTTTCAGATCTCTGCATATCGTTACCTAAAATGGCCCACATTTTTGGGCTGCGCTTTAAAAAGGCAACTCAGTCCCCTTGGGAGGCCATGTGTGTGAATTTCATCCTTGCTTATATTCTTTTCTACTCTTGGCACAACGCCCGAAATTTTGGGGGATGGTGCCAGTCGATTAGATCGACCTCAGTACGCAACTGGTACTTAATTTTCCGACCCCCAAAGGATGAAAGGCAAAGTCGACTTCAGCGGAATTTGAACTCAGAACGTAAAAACATACGAAATACCACTAAGCGTTTCGCCCGGCGTGCAAACGTTTCTTCTTTCTTTACTGCCCACAACGGGTTACACACAGAGGGGTCAAACAAGGATAGACAAATGGATTAAGTCGATTATATCGACCGCAGTGCGTAACTGGTACTTATTTAATCGACCCCGAAAGGATGAAAGGCAATGTCGACCTTGACGGAATTTGAACTCAGAACGTAGCGGCAGACGAAATACCGCTAAGCATTTCGCCCGGTGTGCTAGCGTTTCTTATTTCTTTATTGCCCACAAGGCGCTAAGCATAGAGGGGACAAACAAGGACAGACAAACGGATTAAGTTGATTACATCGACCCCAGTGCATAACTGGTACTTAATTTATCGACCCCGAAAGGATGAAAGCAAAATCGACCTCGGCGGAATTTGAACTCAGAACTTAACGCCACACGAAATACCGCGATGCATTTCGTCCGGCGTTCTAACGTTTCTGCCAGCTCGCCGCCTTCATCCTTGCCGATATTTTTCCTGCAGCCGTCAACTTTCAGCTGGTTCAGAGTAATATAACCTGCAGCGAGTGTAAATATTTCGGAGAGCCACAAAAATGCGACTGTCACGGCCGCATCTTCCTAACAAGACCATTGAAGAATACAGAACATAGCGGAACTTTGGAAATATTCTCATATATTTTATCAAGTAATTTATTACACTGTATACATAGCGGAATGTGGCGTTTATTGTAAGTCTGGCATGCCTCTGTGAATATAATGGGGTTGAATATGGTTACATGAGATTACTCTTGTTCAGTTTTGTTCATAGTAGGGAGAAAGGCTAGGATATAAAAGTGCTAGATTGATTGTTGTGATTAAGATTAAGGTGCTTTTTAATATCGTAAGCTTCTTCAACCAAATATTGATGACCAAACATTGATAAAGAGTTGAAGATTTCACATGCATTATTTTCGAGTTGTTTGTTACTTACCAGTTTGAGAAACGCTGCTCTAGATGATACTTACTTTTCTTTCCATTGTTCGACTCCATAAAAGTTATGCAGTTGTATTATTAGTAAGGTCAGTTGTGATCAAACCGATCTTGGGTCAAAGTTGTTACATCTATACTCATCTGTCTTTATTGCAGATATATTCAAACAATGACAAAATTGTGCGATATGACTCTCCACATATATATAAAAAAACAGGTATGAGGGAATTTAAAAGAGTTTTCTCTGCTAATATTAGTCAACCAGGCGACCAAGCTGAATTACCCATTCTGACTTAGTGATTGCACACTGTATTATGGAAGAAGTTGATATTTTTGGGAATATGTCATAGCTTTATATCTACATTTTATACGATTACTTCATGGAAAATCCTGATACCGCAGACACATAATCGCTCAATGAACTACTACATGCAATCAACATATCTATTATTCCGATCTAATTCCTCCCTCTGAAATTCGGCATTCCAGCCAGTTGTTAATCACTTGGGATGTTCTGTGATAACTGGGATTCTGTCAACCACTCAGCTTGTACCTAAATTTCTATTTTTTATCTGTTTTTATTATTTTTTTTTTAGACACAGATCAATCCTGATCGAACGTATCTAAGCTGAAAGGTAACTCGCAGATGGATATCCACTATTCAGCCTTCAATTATTTTTATTTTTGTCAAAGAGTACACATTAATACATTGTCCAATATATACTTTCGTTAACAAGACAGTAGAAATAAGCTGTAATGGAGTATTATTCTGGGTGCACATTACCGGACACCAAATTTTCGTTATCTTTGCTTTGCTGCATTGCAAGTGAATAAATGGGTTGTTTTGATGCTGATGATTTCTTCAAAAACATTAGAGAGGAATGTGAAATTAGTTCTGTTATGAAATAGTATCAGTTTCTTGTTTCTCAATAAATAAATAAATAAATAAATAAATAAAGACGCGATCTCTACCGCACACGTAATAGGTTGACACATATCACCCCGCTGATAATATGTAAGAAATTTAAAGTAATGAGTTTTATCTAAGAAAAAGTGAGCATCAAATACATAATACAAAGTTAAATATATCAAGAAAACTTTTAATAACGAAAATGTTTTTATCATATTTTTATTCAAATTCATGTCCTCATAAGATTAAAAAAAAATAAAAGAAAATAAGATTTTATAGATCAAAGTAACAAAATCAATTTCCCTCTTTTCATTTCCAAGATGATTGATGTTTGATGGAGAATTTTCAATGAGAAATACACAGCAATACTTTGAAACACACCTTCCAGATAACTTGTTCATTTTTCCTGTGTGTCTATTCATCCAAATTATTTAT
>NC_142928.1:92052291-92077291 GCF_046866305.1 Octopus bimaculoides
CGGTCGGACCGGAAGTAACAAAGAAACATTCTCAGTGAGATCACAAATAGCAACGAAAACACTTTGATGTACCAATGACTGACTTCAGTCGAGGAATTAATTAGTTTAATTATTAATTAGTTGACCAGCTAAATAATAATTATCAGTTAACTAAAACCAGTAATGCTTATACTATATTTACAAAATAACATTACAATAAAACAGTCTCTTGTTTCCAAAATGAAACTAAAGCCAAACATTTATATATTTGCGTATATTTATATCTATAAACTTAGGCTTGTAGATATGTGTGTGCGTAGGTGTGTGTGTGTGTGGGTGCATGCTTGTGTGTGCATGGGTGTGAACACAAAATCATGCCTATTTGTGTATTATAAACTTTACAACCAGTTCCATGTTTGTGTATGTGTGTGTTTACACGTATGTGTATGCGTTTGTATATAATTGTATTTATATATGCATGTGCATGTATGTATATTATATCTGTAAAATATATTGTATATATGTAGACACGCATACACACGCACACACATACACATACATAAACTTAGACTCATATGCGCACATTCACACATGATTAAATGAGCGTAGCTAGCATTAATAACACTGAATACAATATTATCAAAATATTTTCTTTTGAATACAATTAGGCAATTTTTCTAAATTCTTTTAAATAATTACTTCTTCTTTATTTATCATGAAATTGCCTGCAATAACTTGGCTGTATATTACCATCATAGCATTTGTGTTATTCCCACGATAGATATTAACATTGTTCAGAATGAATCCCCCCCCCCAAAAAAAAAATATAACGTGGGATGATAAAATCAATATTTGTTGCTTTACATGCTAAATAACATAAACCCACGCCTTTAATTTCGCCTCTAAATACACCAATCACAATTTATTAGACATGAATTAAAAAGTGCAATGTTTTTAGTCTTAAAAACCTGTCAGATCACTGACGTGATGCTTTCACAAAAAGAAAAGTTTATTCTGCTCATAAAGGAAATGCTGATTTTTATACCATCTTTCATGATGCTTATTTGTACACTGAAATTAGGCGAAGTTTAGAATCTGGAAAAATAAAGGAGGGAAGAAACAAATTAAGACTCATGCTTTGCTGATTTCTAATATATTTGATATATGTCACGAAATAAATTTTTTAGGTGAGGTGAATTAATTGTGATAACTTTTGCTAAATAGCACATACTGAATGAATGATATTGAAGAGGCGTATGAATTTGAAATATTTTTGCTATTCATATATTTGTCACGAAAATGAATTTCATTTAGTTTTTCTTTTATTTTCTAAAACAGCAGCGTATCCGTCTTGCATGGCTATAGGTGATTACTTGACATAACTTTGTTTCATGTAAGCTAATTCATACAGCAAAATAGTTATTTCTCAATTATGAATCACGTCTAAATATTAGGGAAAAACATCAAATTAAGTAACGCACATACCAAATAATTTCAATAGACACCACAAACAGGTTTGCTACCTAACACGTTCACGGAGTATTTTGGTTTATAAGGAGACTGTATTAGCTGCATGGAAAAGGAAATCTAACGAATAAAGCATTATCTAATTGAACATTAATATAATGCTAAATGCAACTCGTAAAACTGTAAAAAGAAAAAGTGATATTCCACCCTGTCTGGCTTTAGAATCTTCTAGCTAATCTGTTGCCTGCTGATTTCAGCCATCTCTCATTTCTTGGATCGGAAGTTTCTTGTCAGAGTGCTTTATTAAACCCATTTTTATTCATTTATTACTAACAGAAACAAGAATAAAACAGGAGACGAAAAGTTCGCCTATTTGGTTGAAATCGCTTCCAAACTTCCTTCAAATAGCATACTTCTGTCGTAAAGAGAGGTGGATACGTTGAATAATGTGATCGTGGATATCCACAGCCTCGAATATTTTATGGCAGTTGTCACTTAATTGCCTTTGATTATAAACCAGGGTGGATCTGGATCTAAAATCATCATTTCTTCAGCTATGAGATAACGTTATATGTGAATATTAAATTTAACATTAATACTAAAAATATTTGTATTTAGATTGGTTTAATGTATGGGAAACATCAGCATCGCTGTTAAAGATACAGGTCAAGAACTTTAGTCGAGTTAGTACTCCTATCACATCTTAATGTGAACAGAATTATAATTGAACACAAGACTTGTCAAAATCAATTTTCTGCTTAAAACGGTATAAAAAATAACTGTCAGATTCATGTTTTTATCATAATATACAGGAATTATTAATTCAGACATTTGTTCATAATTTCGTTGGATTTCTTTTTTGCATACTGTTATAGTAATAGAACCTCTTGTATCCAAGAAAGTTCTTCTTATCAATTAATTCACTAAACACAGTTAAAATTTGAAATTGCAAAGCAATCACAACATAAGAAAATGAATACTACTACAATACGAATGCGCAATATAAAAATATTACCTTATATATATATTTAGAATCCGTGTATATACATCTGGAGAAGCAGACTTCAATTATTCAATTATTTGAATGCATTTACCTTTCAATATAACAGCGTATGGTAGATACCAGTAGAACATCCAAAAGTCCCATTCGTATGTTGTGCCAAATTATTTTCAAATGACTAGTTATTTACTTTAGTATTACAAGGTCGCGAGCTGGCAGAAACGTTAGCACGTCGGGCGAAATGTTTATCGATATTTCGTCTGTCTTTACGTTCTGAGTTCAAATTCTGCCGAGGTCTACTTTGCCTTTCATCCTTTCGGGGTCGGGAAATTAAGTACCAGTTGCGTACTGGGGTCGATCTAAACAAGTTGTCCCCTCCCCAAAAATTACGGGCGTTGTGCCTAGAGTAGGACCATGTTGTAGCATTGAGCGGGACAAATGATATAAGAAAATGTCAGTTTTAATTATATATTTTAGTATAACCTCCAGTCTAGTTTAATTGTTATCGTATTGGTAGATGTGTAAACAACTAACGCCAGTTTGCAATTCGAATGAACTCGACTAAAGTTCGACTCAGCCATATGCTAATGACAAATTATGCGCAAGAGGCAATAACCTGAACAAATCAAAATACACTCTATTTAGTCTGGACAGAGGCTAATTACACAGGGTTACAGTTTAGTTCACGGTGAACATGAGTTTATATGTTGTAAATGGATGTCTTGCAGGTTTTGGAAGTCATTATCGTACATTTTCGTGGGTGAGAGAAACATCTTTTAAGATAACTGGGTGATTTCGTGATTATTTATGAATATAGGCTTAAGTACAGAATCATTTAATAGTAATGCATATTCGATCCTACGGCATAGTATTTTGAGCAAATGCCCCTATCATTTTCTCGGACCAAAGTATCTTGCAGATGGAAACCCGTCTGTAGTATACCTGCATAACTGAGATGGCCAAACAAAAAAAGTAAAAAAGGTCAATGCAATGACAGTAAGATAAATAGTGATATCTTGTTCCCTTGAACCAATGTGGTGTTTACATTTCCTCTATTTGGAGAGCACTCAAATAATAGCATATACTGTGCTTCAGTCGATATAAATAGAAAAAAAAACCCCTCTTCGAAGCAGTGCACTAGTACGGCCGACTTTCAAGAACAGAAATAAGCAGCCTCATTAGGAAAAAAAATCCTTTGTGTATGCAAGAGAAACTTTTCGGAAATAATTGAGTATCTAACGTATGATAAATATTGATTTGCATCACTAAGTCGGCATTTGAAAATGACTAATTTTAAAGTGTTTCTTAACAACGAATGACTTCGGAAATAATTGGAATAATTAATGTTATTTTCGACTCTAGAGAGAGCAAGATTTCCTAAACGTTCAAACCATCTAAAAAATGTCGTTTATTGTTTAGTGTCATTGTGTTTGAAGTTTTACCTGCAATAAAGTGTTTAGTCTTTTTATATAAAGAAATACGTATAAAATTATATCCTAATATTGTTCTATCTCAAAATGCCATGCCGTGAAAATATATTTCCTGCCCCATATTTTATGCTCATTTATTTAAAACGTTCATAAAGTATTTTAACAACTTATAAGATATATTTTCAACTGGGAATCGGATTCCAGCTGCGATTTAGATTCAGTGGTTGGTTTTTCTTCTTTTTTCCATCTTGTCTATGATGCTCACGGTGTAACAGTTAAACATCGAGTATTTAAGTTAAGACAGGAAACAGAAATAAAAAAAGATATTAGCAAATAATGTCAATGAAATGGTTACTATATCCACACAGCTGTTGGCATCATCTCATTGAATGTGCAGTAAATGATATATATGTATGTGTTGGATTAGATATTCAACGTGAATGACTAAGGAACTTTTTTCAGGAATTAAGAAGACATATCCATCCTAGACATGATGTCTAGTTTAAACATACGGAAGTTAAGTGCATTTGACAAAGCTGAATTTCTGGTATTACAGCGTACACACACAAATAATACACATATGAATGCACGCATACATATATACATGCACATATATATGCATATATGTATGTATGTATATATATATATATATATATATATATATATATATATATATATGCTAGTAAAAATAGATACAAAAAAAGGGGTTTTGTCTGATTGTGTATAGAGGAATATATTATTTTGTTTAAGAGAGTTCCAACACTGTCTGTTTTTTATGTTTTATTTATATTCCTGCAAAACCAATGTGGGATATAGAATATGGAATATACAATATATAATATAAAATAAAAATGGATGGTACTATGAAATAAAGTATTGAATGTCTTATTGAATATATGGAATATGTCTTATTGAATAGATGAAATATTGAGTGTTCAATATATATATATATATATATATATATATATATTTCCCGCCTCCCTTTTCCCCTCACCTACCATCCCACCACCCTACCCCTCCAACGCTCCATTCTCCGAGCTTTTCGGCGCCTCCAGTCCGACCCCTCCACCTCCCACATCTTCCCTAATCGACCCCTCCCCTCCTTCAAACGAGCCCACAACCTACGGGACCACTTGGTCCACAGCTTCTTCCCCAACCCAACCTCCCAACCTGGCTCGTTCCCCTGCTCCCGCCCACGCTCCCGCACTTGCCCTTACCTCTCCAACACCACCCTCCTCACCAGCACCCATCACCGACCCTATCACATCACCGACTCCTTCACCTGCACTTCTACCAACCTCATATATTGCCTCTCCTGCTCTCTCTGCCATTCTCGGTACATCGGACAAACGGGGCGCCGCCTGGCCGACCGATTCGCGGAACACCTCCGAGATCAACGTTGGTAATGACACCCCGGTGTTACGCCACTTCCGCTCTGCCGGCCACTCCTTGCAGCAACACCTGTCTGTGTCTGGATTGTCCATGCACAGGGGCCATCCGGACTCCCGTTTGCGCCGTGAACAGGGATTGGTTTTCTCCCTCCGCTCCTTTGCGCCACATGGGCTCAACTCCCCTCCCCTCTTCATCTAACCCCCTCCTCCTGTCTCTCCCCCACCCTCCCTCCTACCACCCATCTCTCCCCCTCCCCTACCTCCCCTCCTGCTCCGACTCCTACTTCTTTGTACGTCTCTTCACTCCTACTTCTCTTCCTACTTCTCTTCCTACTTCTCTTCATTCCTACTTCTCTCCACTCCTACTTCTCTTCCCGCTTCTCTTCCTACTTCTCTTCACTCCTACTTCTCTTCACTCCCACTTCTCTTCACCCCTACTCTTTCTCTCCTCTCTCTTATTCTCTCCTCTCTCTTACTCTCTCTCACTCTCTTCTCTCGTACTCCCGCCCTCTCTCACTCTTACTCTCTACACTCTTACTCTCTCACCTTTACTTTCTCACTCTCTTCTCTCTTTCCCTCTCTCTCACTCTCTCTCACTCTTACTCTCTACATTCTTACTCTCTTACTCTCTCACCCTTACTCTCTCACTCTCTTCTCTCTTTCCCTCTCGTTCACTCTCTTTCTCTTTCTCTCTTTCTCTCCCCCATACCCCTCTTCCCTCTCTCCCACTCTCTTCTCTCTCACTCTCTTCTCTCTCACTCTCTTCTCTCTCACTCTCTTCTCTCTCACTCTCTTTCTCTTCCTCTCTTTCTCCACCCATACCCACCTTCCCCCTCTATCTCCCCCATACCCACCTTCCCCCTCTCTCAATCCACCTTCCCTCTCTTATACCCACCCACCCACCCTTTCTCCTCTGTTTCTCTTCCCTCCCATACCCATCTTCCCCCTCTTCCCCCTCTCTTACATCCACCTTCCCCTTCCACCTTCATCGTCAACACCCCCGCATAAGCTCATCCCACCACATCCCAACACACTCCTACTCTACCTTCCCACTCCACCCCATCCAATTCCTTAGACCCACCACCCACCCCTACCCCCTACCCCTACCCACAGACCCCTACCTCTACCCCACCCTCAGCCTAACCCACACTCCACCCATGCCTTCCCCACCTCCCAACACCCTCACATCGCACCACACCAATACCCTCGCATCACACCACGCACACACTACAACTGACCAACTGCTTTCTCCCTTCCCCATTTTCACACTACATACGTCAAGATCACCAGCATTCTATCTCCCACACACAGCCCCTGGTTCTTCGATCACCGTTTGTTATCTCCCCCTTTTCTTAGCTCTCCTGAAAAAAGAATTTCTAACTTCCGGTCAGCCATTGTTATGATCAGCCATTATTATGATTGACCGTTGACTGGCAACTATTCAATTTTTTTTCTCCGTATTTTTCTCCTTGTGTCCGTATTCTTTCTGTTGAAGAGCGTAGCTCCAAACGTCAAAGACTTCCCGTATTCCCGAGCGTCATACTAATACATCCTTTTGTTATTTACACCACCTGTCCTCGTCTGTTGTTGTTTTTTCGTATATTCTCCCATATATATATATATATATATATATATATATATATATATATATATATATATATATATATATATATATATATATATATATATATATATATATATATATATATATATATATATATATATATATATATATATATATATATATATATATATATATATATATATATATATATATATATATATATATATATATATATATATATATATATATATATATATATATATAGGCGTAGGAGTGGCTGTGTGGTAAGTAGCTTGCTTACCAACTACATGGTCCCGGGTTCAGTCCCACTGCGTGGCATCTTGGGCAAGTGTCTTCTACTATAGCCTCGGGACGACCAAAGCCTTGAGAGTGGATTTGGTAGACGGAAACTGAAAGAAGCCCGTCGTATATATGTATATATATATATATATATATATATATTGATATATATATATGTACATATATATAAATACAGACGTATATACTTTATCAAAAAGGAGCAAAAATATCACAAAAACTGTTACTCAGAGTTTCACGTTCTCGTTTGTCGGACAGTTTTGTTTAGAATGGAACAAAATTAAGGTTATATGCATAAATATATAATTAGTCTGATAGATGCACATTTGAAAAGTGGTTTGTTTCATTGGTCATTTCAACTAACGGTCTTTTCAATATTCGGTTGCATGCAATACCAAATTGCGGTCTAAAATCTTATTATAAAAATCGAAGAAAACCTTAAATCAAAAATAGCTGAGTACCCGGGGTAGATAATTAGCTGTAAAATATTAATAAATTAATAAATTAAAACATATATCCGTTCAAAAAAAAATTCCACGCTATATTACATATAAATTTAGCAATATATACACATAATAGAGCATATTACTCTACCTCTGGTATTCGAGTGCTAATTTGTCCACCTTGTTCTGCATTTATGCGCTTACTCTGATGTGCATATGAATATATATATATATATATATATATATATATATATATATATATATATATATATATATATATATATATATATATATATATATTTATATATAGGAGAGTATTGCAGTTCGCTTGAAGCATTGTGTATTGTTTGTAAAGAATAAAAAGTTTTGAATGGTACAAGAATGCACTATAATACAAACAATGGGCTATATACCTGTTGTAATTTAGTCATCCATATTCTGATATGATATTTCGGAATAAGATTCCTTCTTCAGATAGTCTTAGATGGAGTCGCTGCTATAATCGGTTTTGATTATGGCAACGACTCCATCTAAAACTATCTGAAGAAGAAATTGTATTCCGAAATATCATCGGGCTATGGATAACTAAATTACAACAGGCATATAGCCCATTGTTTGTATTATAGTGCATTGTTGTACCACTCCAAACTTTTTATTCTGTATATATATATATATATATATATATATATATATATATATATATATATAGATAGATAGATATATATATATATATATATATATACATATATATATATATGTAGAACGTTGAAAAAGTTGAAAGCGGAAAAAAGTCAAGGTAGGAAATATATGTGTGTGTGTTCGTGTGTGTGGTATATATATACACATATACAAACAAACACACACATATATGTGTATTTCTTCATTTCTCTAGCTTCTCACATATGCACAAAGAGAAATCATGTTTTCAATATTTAGAAAATAATTTTAGATATATCATTCCATAGGCTCTTCGGTGTATCCGGAATCGTAACTGATTATTTACGGGCAGACATTTCTTCGCATTTTATTCTGTAGTGGCACCTTCCATTTTTTACAGCTAATCGTATTCATATATATACATACACTCCCCCCCCCCCCACACACACACACAAACACACACATTTATATCAACTGTCGTCTAAGTTACGCAAAAATGAAAATAGAACTGACATCTAATTTTAACAGATACATTTACCAAAATAACAAAATATCTTGAAATACTAAGGAGTAAAGTTATTCCATAAAATCGCCTTTTGCTTCAACCACAGCCTCCAGACGACTTCTGAATCTCATGCAACTCTTCTGGACGGTCTCCTTGTTTAAGTTGGTGAAGGCTGGCATAATCCTTGCCGGCAGTTCAGGTTTGGGGTTACAAAGTGTTTTGTTGGTCCCTCGCTCAACTGAGCTCCAATCATAATAATCAAGGAGGTTGTAGTCTGGAGAGTTAAGTGGCCAGATGTTAGGGGTGATGTGGTTGTAGAACTTTTCAGGATTCTCCTGCTTGTGTGGCATGGTGCAGAGTCCTGTTGCCTGACATAGGCCCTTCCAGCAGCCACCCTTTTGACCCAAGGCAGCACTACCTCCACCAGGCACTTGATGTAGGCCTCCGTGGTGTGTGTGAGGCCGTGAGGGTAGATGAATGGAGATTACGTCGCCATTACTAGTGATCTCTCCAAACACCATGATGTGGACTGGATGTTTGGCTTTTATCACTCTCGGTTCACATCCTCAGATTGTACTGTCTTCAGATTCGGAAATGTTTGTAATGGAGCTTCGGACATCAATGCAAAGCGCTACATGTTTCCAAATTTATAGTAGAGTGAACTGCGTCATGGTGATACTTTTGTTGCAGACGGCGCCCAATTAACCCTACAATACTGTGTAGTTGACAAAATCAAAATTTAAAAAATGCGCATGCGCAAAATTAAACATATAGACTGGCGACAATTTACTCGTCGCACACTGTATATATATGTACTAACACATACACACGCACTTAGAAATACCCAGACGCACGTACAAAGACACAGATACAGAGACCTATATCTATCTATCAATCTCTCTTGCCCTCCCGTTATACATCTATCTATCTATCTATATTTCTATATATCTGAGTGGATTGTTGATAGATCGTCTCCAAGTAAGTTGGCTTTATTTGTATATAAAAAAAAACTGTTTGTTGTTAAATATTTTTTGTCAAAGAGTTGTTTAACATTTTCTCCTTCAACCTAACTAAATCTTTTAATAGGAAATCCCCCCACTGTGATTGATTTTCAAAATTAAAAAAAAATTATTCTGTTTTCTTTTGTCATCTTCTAAACGAAAATGGCTAAATCAAACGAAGAAGCCAGCATTCCTCTCATTGACTTTCCGCCACAACCGAAGCCGGAGGTGAGGGAGGCTGCAAAGAACGTCCTTTTGCTTGAACGTACAGACAAGAACACCAGCCTAGTCGTAGAAGATATGAACAAAGTAAAGACAACGTCTACTACTACAAACACTGCCTCCATCACTGCCACCACCACCACCACCATCACCACCATAACCAATAAGAACACAAAATAATTTTACCGAAGATTTAAAGCTAAAAAAAACAATTATGACCTTTTCGAAGAAAGAACTGCTTGCTTGCAAGACAATGTTTAAAAACGATGAACTCATTATACAACTGCAAACACCGCAAAAAATCATACAAGACATTTCAGAAAAAACAATCATATATAAGATACTCAACTTAAAAACAAAACCTTTCGAAACTGCTTCCCAAGAAACAGTAGAAAAAATGTTTAAGGCCCATATGGGCCTTTAAAGAGTACATCACCAGAGGGGAAAAAATTCCTCCGATTGAAGTTAGATTCGAGTGTGAAAAACGAGTCAAAGACCTCTCTACGAAGTCTTTGGAATACGAAAACCTAATCATGATCCCTACATACCTTGGTCGTAGGGTCACAGAAATAAAAAAATCAAAGACGTGCCTCCCTGAGATACAAATAAAATGGTTTGTGTCTGCCATTTGTTATGATATCGATGATGCAATCCACATCTTCGAAACCGCTGTCCCAGACCAGTAAGATTGGATTGGTCAGGGAGTAGAAATCCTTACTCAAGTTGATCCAATCAGTATTGAAATGATTCTACATCTCATCAAACTGGCGGACGGTTCGAATTTACATGTGGCTGTCGAAGGCAAAAAGCCACGTTGCTACGTTTGTGGTAGCAAAACACACTTAAAAACTAATTGCTAATTAGCACAAAAACAACAACAACAACAGCAACAACAACAAAAACAGCAACAGCATCATCATCAACAATAACAACATCCACAACAACAACAATCACAACAACAAGAAAACAAGAAACAAAGTAAAAAACCACACCACCATATGCACACCACTATATGCACAACTGCTAAAACAGGTCTGCCAACAAATGAAAGAACATCAACAACCAAACAAGCCAGTCCAACCATACGACACCACCATCAGCGTCACTAAGAACAGAAACAACAGCATCACCACCACCACCAACAACAACAACTCCAAAGGAAGACAAGGAAAACAAAAGGACTGACACCCCACACCCAAAAACCCATACACCACTTCTCAACTGTTACCAATCAGTACCAGCACCAACAACAAAATCAACATTAACATACTCAGAAATAGTAGACCCCAATACGCTTCCCCTCACACTTTCAGATGAAGACAACCCAGAGGATTGGCAAGTGGCCCCAAGGGGAAGGAGAAAGGGGGGGGGGGCAGGATTCAGAAGCAAACAAACAAAGCAGGGAAGTTTACCAATCCCAAAACCAAAAGACCCGCAGAAAACAAAAGCATTAACACAAACACACAAACACCAAATGACGCCACAATGTTGACAGCTATAAACACTAACGATTCAGACCTAATGGAATACATTAGGTCAAAGACTAGCATAACAGAAAACGATGCCAAAACAAATAATCACCCATGCACAACACCACTACAACGCATTAAAATCATACATATAACAAAGAACACACACAACACACTGAAATCTCTCTACCCGGATGCAGTAGGGAGATTTCAAAAATACCTCTCTAAAAAACTGTACAAAAACCTTCTGGAAGAAGACTGTGTGGTGAAGGACAAATAGATTTCAAACAGTAAAGTACTCTCTCTCTCTCTCTCTCTCTCTCTCTCTCTCTCTCTCTCTCTCTCTCTCTCTCTCTCTCTCTCTCTCTCTCATTCTCTTTCATCTTCCTTTCGTGTGTAAAACACAACTTTCGATTGGAAGATGCTCAAAATAAGCTGTATAAATGTACGTGGCTTGGAGTCGCCTTGGAAACAAGGATACCTATTAAATAACATAAGGTCACATAATGTGCATATCATAGCTATCAGTGAGACCAGACTCCACAACCAGCAGGTTTTTCCAGCAATATTCGGCAGACATCTCGACATTTGTTTTTCTCCGTGTCTGCCGAGGATGGGCGGAGGTGTTACCGTAGTGCTTTTTCGGACGAGTCTGGACCTCACAGAACCTGAACCAGGGATGAGGGGAGACTGGTCGTCTTGGATGTCCATGGCAGTAATGGATATGCTTTTCGACTGATAACAGTTTATTCACCGTCCTTAAAAGGTCGGCCAGATTTTCTTTCAACGTCTAGAGGTTTTAACACTACCTTGGACACGCATCTAGACTACGTGGACAGAGATAGGAGTAGGAAGGGATGTAAATACCTCAAAGATCTGCTCAGACGTTTCGAACTCTCTGACAGGTACCAACTGGACCATCAAGATGTGCCAATGTGGACATAGAACAACCGCATCGGGTCGTCCAGATCGTATTTAGATAGAATATTCTGTAGGACAGTGGATCGTGTAGGTTGTCCACAATTCCATATAATCAGCTGCACAAATAAGAAATTTGTGAATTGTACACTTGACTTAGATAAGAACCACAGGCAGGGTCCGTTTACTGGAAGCTGAATGCGTCGTTCACGGCACGCCAGGTTTGAGGGACCAGATTAGCACATTAGTTAAGAGAGCACTGACGGACAGCATCGTCAACAATGGATAGTGGTATGCCCTAAAGAAAGCAATTAAAGCAGAATCGGTTAGGTATAGTAAGGCTATAGCATTACACCGAAATAGAATAGAGGGAAACCTAGTTAAGAAATCAGAAGAAGCATATAGAACTGGCATCGCGTCCAGGTGGTGGCGAAGGTTGGATTTCGACCAACACTTCAACGCCAAACACGAAGAATGCGTTGTCAGAGCTAGGATGCCTGCTCTGAGGAACAAAGGAGATAGAGCCACCCGAGTGACACGAGTGGTGGAGGCGCAACGAGGTAACAAATCCACCATTTGGTCTCTGTCAGATAAACAATGGCGCGAATTACTCGAGTCCGAAAGGATGTGTGAGACCTTTCAACAACACTTTACCCAACTGTTCGAGACAACTGGTGGGTCAGAACGCAGGGTGGACTTTAGTGCCTACTTGCATGGCCTGCCTCGTCTCTCGGCAAGAGAGGCTGAGTGTTGTGAAAGACCCATCACAGCCGAGGACCTACGGGATGCGATGGCAAGCTGCATGGGAGACAAGTCGCCAGGCTTGGATAGTCTATCCTACGAGCTCTGCTCTCATATGTCAGGCTTGTTTGGAGGCGTTTTAGCAGCGGTCTACTGCAACTATTAGCAAAACGGGAGTATCCCCGTTTCTGTGAAGCGAGGAGCGGTGGTACTGATAAAGAAAGATCCAAACAAGAGGAACGTCAAAGATATCTTCAGGTCCATTACTCTACTCAACGCAGATTCGAAGATTTTGGCCGAGGTGCTAGCCGAGAGGTTGGCGCGTGTCATCGTGAAAATGGTCGACAAGGCGCAAACATGCGCCGTGCCGGAGTATCCATGACAACCTCCATCTGATGCGTTACATCATAGACAGGGTAGTTAACAAACCTGGCATGGGTGGGGCGCTGATCAATTTAGATCAATCGAAAGCTTTCGATAGGGTCAACCATCGCTGAGTGGAGGCTGTCCTTAGAATGGCTGGTTTCGGTCCCGTCTTCCGCGGTTGGATCGCTGCCTGATACAGCGACATCCGCTCGGTAGTTCGCGTAAACGGTCATCTGTCCAGACCATTTAACATCACACGTTCACTATGACAGTAATCGAGAATTAATGAATTCATGACAAAATTTTTGAGTCTTCACGTGAAGGAACGGTTCTCGACAATTCATGAACCTGTATGTTTTTGTCACTCGATTCGTCTGAGTATAGTTATTACCTGTTATCTTAAGTTTGTAAAGAATGAAAACTTTTGAATGGTGTAAAAATGCACAATAATACAAAAAATGGACTATATATCTGTTGTAATATTGTTATCCATAATCCGATGATATTTCGGAATACAATTCCTTCTTCAGATATTTTTAGATGGAGTCGCTGCTATAATCTGTTTTCCAACGGCTTTTCTTTTTTCGGAAGCGTCTTTCCGAAAAAAGAAAAGCCGTTGGAAAACAGATTATAGCAGCGACTCCATCTAAGAATATCTGAAGAAGGAATTGTATTCCGAAATATCATCGGATTGTGGATAACTAAATTACAACAGGTATATAGTCCATTTTTTGTATTATAGTGCATTGTTGAACCATTCAAAGCTTTTTATTCTTTACAAACAATACAAAATGCTTCAAGCGAACTACAATACTGTCCTATCTTAAGTTTGTTTCGTACGTATTGATTCTGTTTAGTGCTCAGGGCAATTATTCAACAGTTGACTGTGGACACTCTCTGAGTTACCTTTTGATATCTTGAAAGATCTGTTACTTCTAGGGTGGTCTTTTTAATTTCCGTTATCTCTGTAGCTGCATCTAAACAAGGGAAGTATTTGCTATTAATATAGAAAAAACAATAACCCTGCAACAAACTCCTTCTTCAGCTTGTAGTTTTTGCTGTGTTGGCTGATCGAGAGATTCTATGTCATTCATCTAGCGTGCATAAAAAACGAGGCGACACAAATAGATTCTTCTCAACCAACTTACCCTATGCCGCTGTATTACAAAGAATATCGTATACTAAAGTCATACTTCGTGATTGTAAATCAGCGAGTTCTTCTATGTGACGAGTATGTATTCAATATATCTATACAATAAATAGGCAGAATAGAAAATCTCCTGAATCTTTTGCCGAACAGCAAAGTTACGGGGACGTAAACACTCTAACATCGGTTGTAAGCCGATGGTAGGGGGAGAAACAGACACTCACGTGCATATGTATATATATATATATAGAAAGAATGAGATAAAGAGACCAATGGCATAAATAAATTTATATTTTATGTAGAATGTCTTACAGCTCTTTCAAGGAATATCCAATGTATCCCTTCATCGGAGACGGTAATAGTAGAAGATAAAGATTATTACATCTGTATGGGGAGATTTGCAGTAGGAATTAAGATTGATGCGTAGAAGAAGAAAATAAAGATGAAAACAACGCACAGAGTAAATTGGATACGAAATTATATATATCCACCAATATAACTACAATTATCACTGGAAAATACCCATACGGATTCTATACATGGATATTTACTTTTGGAATGTAACTATACTCCAAGTACTTTTTCTTCTTTGCCTTTTATTCTACGCATCGCTCTCATTTCCTACTGAAAAATCTCCTCATACAGATGTAATAATCCTTATCTTCTACTATTAACGTCTCTGATGAAGGGGTACATTGAATTTTCCCTGAAACTGCTGTAAGACATTCTACATAAAATATAAATTTATTTATGCCATTGGTCTCTTTATCTCATTCTTTCTATATATACACACGCTAATGCACGACCCATGTTATATTCTCCATTCATGTTGCAACCACATCTGGGGCAAAACTAGTCGGTATACAGGACTTACTCGGTATTACCTGTATCATTCGGGTCTGGTTGACTGCATTACCCTTCATAACCTTTATATATATACATATATATATATATACGACGGGCTTCTTTCAGTTCCAGTCTACCAAATCCACTCACAAGGCTTTGGTCGGCCCGAGGTTATAGTAGAAAAAACGTGCCCAAAGTGCCAAGCATTGGAGCTGAAACCCGAACCATGTGGTTGGAAAGCAAGCTATTTACCACGCAGCCACTCATGCGCTTCGTGTATGAATAACTATCAAATTAAATGAAAAATGTTAAGATGTACCAATTTCTGTATTCTTCCTAATTGTATGGAATTTACACTCATGTTAGTATTCATAATCCAGATAAGCATCCGGAGTTACCAGTAACAAGAGCTATTGTAGAATTGCTCATACAAAGCGATCATTGAGATACACACACACACACACACACACACACACACACACACACACACACACACACACACACACACACACGTGTATTATGTACGTGCATATCTATCTAATAATATAAATAATATATAAATACATGCATATATCCATACATATATGTACATACCCACATCTATATGTATGCATACATGCATATATGGGTACAGGACATCACAAAAGCGTTAAACACAATGAGAAACGAAAACATAAAAACGAAAACATAGAAAACGAACTTTTTTCAAACAACGAAAAAACAAACAGAGAAAGGGACATGCAACATAAAGAGTATACCCCTTCGTCAGTTGTCCCTGTTTCATCTACTCCACGCTTCGAAGGCAAGGACAATACACAACTTCGTTGAAACAGTCCTTCCCGCAAAGCAAATTAAATAAAATTTGGGAGTTTTTGCGGAGGGTGAAAGTGTTAACAAGAACATAATAGTGAGAACAAAACAGTAAAAACAAACGCTGAGGGCTGTTGAGCCAAGACAATAGAAAAGTTATTATGAACGCTCGGTAGACGAGCCATGAGGAGACAGGAAAAGGCACGTCTTTTCTTTAGCAAGGAAGTGGACACTATCTATCTATCTATCTATCTATCTATCTATCTATCTATCTATCTATCTATCTATCTATTTAACTGTCTGTTTGTCTGTCTGTCTTTGTATATATATATATATGTGTGTGTGTGTGTGTGTGTATGTGTGTGTGTGTGTGTGTGTGTGTGTGTGTGTGTGTGTGTGTGTGTGTGTGTGTGTGTGCGTGTGCGGTCGTACGAGGTTAAGTCGAAAGTTTTTAGGATTTTCACTGATGAATTTTGAAATGTATCGCCATTATATATCATTATTTTGACACCTTATCCAATCGTTGCTGAATTGTTTATTCTTCCTTTTCATGTATAATATATAAAAATGAATTGTTTATTTTTCATTTTACAATTTTGATTATGAGTGGTGAAAACATTACAATTAGAGCTGTTTTATGTTATCTTTCGAAGAAATGAAGCGAGCGCAGCGGAAAAAGAAATGAATGATATGGACTGTCCAGGAACTGTCCACAAACATGACACAAAAATGGTTCAGAGGATTCAAGGAAAACAAATCAAGGTCAGGGAAACCTTCTCTTGTTGAAGATGAGGCCTTTCTTGAAATAGCTGAAGAACAGCCAAGCATAAGCACTCATATATTTCCGGAAGAACTTGGTCCTTCACAAATCACTATCAATCGTGGTCGCCAAAAGTTCAGCATTTTGTTAAGACGTTGCCGATAAGTTACTCATGAACGACATGTGAATATTTGCAAACAACCGTTAGCAAATCCTCCAGATGTCCGTTCTTTTCTTTGAATTGTAAGTGGGAATAAAAAATGGATCTATTTTCGAAATCCTAATAAGAGATATGCATGTGGGCGTGTGTGTGTGAGCGTGAGGATGATTTCCTGCATAAACTAATTGACTGTGTTGTCGACTCCTGCAAAACAGGGATAAGAATTAATGTTGCGATGATTGAACCACTGGAGACGTTTAAATATTTCAGAATCGTATTCACGTATGATGGAAGGCAGGAAGATGAAGTGGACGCGAGAATTGCAGGAGCTGGCACACCCCTGCGCCGATGCCTGCATTTTATCCACAAGAGAGATTGGTAATCTAACTAAACTCGTTACCTTCAATTCGGTTTTCGTTCCTATCTTCACGTAGAGTCATGAATGTTAGGTAACAACCGAAAGAGTACGATCTCGAAGATAAGCGCCCGAAGAGTCCCTGGAGCAACTGTTACTCAACAGAGTAAGTAACTCGGAGATCAGACGGTTTCTCTAGGCTGAGTCAGTGCTTCTCATAGATAGGTCAGACTTCCGATATGATGAACATATGATTAGAATGGTACAGGAAAGAATCATAAGATGGTTTCTTCAAGCTAAGCTAGTCGTTATGAAACCTTGGAGTATATCAGGAACGAGATAGTGGATAATATCCATAATTTATTTTGCCGCGCTTGGGAATCCAGACGGAGAATCTAATCACAGTTGTTTCTGAGAGGAATCTGTGGAGGACATACCAAGACATTCTACACCCATAACCTGCAAGGTAGAGTGAGCGGAGAAGTTGGATGGATGGATAGCAATATGCTAAATCGCAATTATTAGTCTAAAAATATCTTGCAGTAGTATTCATACATTAGTTTAATGTTTTATTATATTTTTATCCTTTTACATCTTTTTGTCATTGGACTGGAACCACACTGGAGCAAAACCTCAAAGACTTTAGTCAAATAAGTTGAGCCCAGTAGTAAATTTTACGTGTGTTACTTGTTATGCCTGTCTCTTTCACCTAAAGGGTATCTAAACATACCCACACCAGTAAACAAAGATACACACAGACTCACAACACACATAACACATACATACATACATTCATACATGTGTGTGAGCGTCAGTCAAATCCACTTCCTGTCAGTCAAATCCACTCACAAAACTGATCGGCACGGAGCTATAGAAGACACTTTGTGAAGATGCCGCACAGTGAGATTGAACCTAAAATGACATAAATGCAAATCGAGCTTCTTAACTACAAAGCCATGCCTGTTGTATGAATTTATAATTATGAAAAACATTCATCCCTTCAGCTTCCGTCAAAACGGGGATACCGGAAAGTTTTATCAACAAACAACAATTCTGTTTTTCTACTGATTTATAGTTGTAACGTTGAACTGACACCGATTGCTTCTCAAAAGGTTCATTATTCTGTAGCCACGTTGCAACTAGATATTAGGAATATATTTAGATATTTAAAAGGATAAAATGAAACTATATTCAAAATGTGTTTTACAACCATGTTCTTAGCTAAATATTCTATAAGTTCGTCGAAGCATAATTGTTTCCTTTTGTAAAAGAAAAAAAAACCCCAATTAAGTCTAATCGTGATTAAAGTTAATTACAAGCTAATACATATAAGTATTTCGAAGTAAATTTACACTGTAAACTTTTCCTCCTATTTCAAAACTCCTCAACCTCAAAATGCAGAGCAGTAATTCTATATTCTTACAGAGATACGTTTCAAAATACTTACAGAATACTTCAATATTTTGAATTATTTACCGTTGAATGACTAAAACGTTCTGTTTTTTGCAAAATAGTTTGACCTTTCATTGTTATTTTGATTCAACCACTACTACCGTGGGTTTCATGTATTTAATTTATATACTTTAAAATTTTAATTTAATTATCATCACTATTCGGCTTTTGTGTCCGTTTATATATTCTTCTTCATTGGACATTTTTAAACGCCTACTAATTTTCTCGATGCACGTAAATGTTATTTATTAGTATTTGTTTTCACTCAGTTTTTTCTAGCGAACTTCACTCTTATGTCCATCCATACGCGTCATCATGCCCAGTTCTTTGTACATATTTCTTATTGTTTAATACTATTATCATTTTCAAAATATATGCTTGTATATTCACTTATCTACACAACTGTGTCTCTGCAACAGTAGAAGTCCCATTAAGTTTCTTATTCATTATTGAGAATGATGTGCCTATATGACTAACTAGTAAAATATTATGATTTGAAACGTAACTGCCTACATTAAAGTTAATTACAAGCTAATACACATAAGTATTTCGAAATAAATTTACACTGTAAACTTTTCCTCCTATTTCAAAACTCCTCAACCTTAAAATGCAGAGAAGTAATTCTATATTCGTACAGAAATACCTCAAAATACTTACAGAATACTTACAGAAATACTTACAACTTGTGCATGCTTTAATTTTTATAGCCATTTAAAACTGCGAAACAAGTAACTTACAGTAACAATTGCTAATGTTCCATCCGCTAATGAAACATATTTAAATATATTTCATATTAGTTAAATTAATGAAATTAATTTCTTCTATTAAAACTTAAATGATCTTATAATTAGTTTCTCTTTGTTCTTCATTAATTAATTAGAAATTATACCGCGAGTGTTTAACAATTATTTTCGTATAAATCGGCTGTTTTAAAATCTCATGTAGAAACAATTACTTACTAATAAAGTTTAATGAGCAAAAATTAATGTGCAAAGACAACGAAAGTTGTCATAGAGAACTATGACGGATAGGAAAAGCAAGACAGTCTCAGAATAAATTACTAACGAATAAACGAAAAAAAATCAAAGGTAAAATACAAGGAGAAAAGAGAATAATATAAATAGATGCGTGACGTCACTTCGTTTTATCTATAGACGTAATGCGGTACCATTTGCATCATATCAATCATCGAGATTTAACAGAAATTCATTCCGATGTACACACCTCTCAGCCATACATACAAATATATTTTAGATACCTTGACAGTCATACACATAGAAGTACTTAAAACATTAATACGCACATACGCATACATTTCCACGTGCATATACTCCCACACGCATACACCCCCACACGGATACACCCCCACACGCACACAACCCCACACACAAATGCAGTAGAAAGTTTATATAAAAATTTATATAAAAATTTTAATATATAATGCCTGTAATAATTCACGTTTGATTAACGTTAAAGTATTTTATATAATAATATAGTATAGATCTAAATGAAATATATTTCGATATTATTTTCATGTTTACGGAACAAATTATTAGTATCTGCAAGAAAATTTTGCCACGTTACTTAGGATATATGTATGTTAATATTTTATTTGAGGCGGTGAGCTAGCAGAAATGTAGCACGCCAGGCGAAATGCTTAGCAGCATTTCGTCCATCTCTGCGTTCTGAGTACAAATTCCGCTGAGGTCGACTTTGTCGTTCATCCTTTCGAGGTCGATAAATTACCAGTTGCGTACTGGGGCCGATCTAATCAACTGCCCCCCCCCTCCCCCAAAATTTCAAGCC
Source organism: Octopus bimaculoides (assembly GCF_046866305.1). Taxonomy (NCBI): domain Eukaryota; kingdom Metazoa; phylum Mollusca; class Cephalopoda; order Octopoda; family Octopodidae; genus Octopus; species Octopus bimaculoides. The sequence continues at coordinate 92,073,099 of NC_142928.1, forward strand.
TTGTGCTTAGAGTAGAAAAGAATACTATTTTATTTGTGAAGATGGTGTGTTGGCAGAATTGTTAGCACACCGAGTAAAGCGCTTAGTGGCATTTCACTCGTCTTCACGTTCTGCGTTCAAATTCCGCCAAGGTCGACTTTGACTTTCATCCTTTCGGGTTCGATAAAATAAATACCAGTTGAACACTGGGTCGATGTAATCAACTTACCCTCTTCCCCGAAATTACTGGCCTTGTGCTAAGATTTGAAATCAATAGTATCATGATATAATGACTAACCTGGCAACCTGGGAGAATCGTTAGCACGCCGGGCAAAATGCGCAGCGGCATTTCGTCTCTCTTTACGTTCTGAGTTCAAATTCCGCTCCAGCAGACTTTGGCTTTTATCACTTCTGGGGTCGATATATAATTGACCTGTCCCCTGTCTCGAAATTGGTGAGAGTGACATAAGGATTCTGAAAACACGTCATGTCTTGACACTTATTTCCAAAACAACTTTTGAATAGAACAGTACCTGGTTTGAAAATCTACAATTCAGAGTTCAGTTAAAATCACATATTTCACAGTGTTACTTAAATTCTGACTTCACCTGTAGCCAAAAATTAAGTTGTAGGTACGAAACCGTTTGTCCGTAGTCATTCAAAATTTCAAAGTTAAGGTAGAAGAGAACCAATTCAATGAAAGATCAAATCTTACAGAGAAATATAATTTAGGGAAACGAAATTAGCTACAACTTGATCTGCTGCTTTACTGCGAAATAAATTTTTTTTCTGTAAAGAAATACATTAGCATACCACTCAAAAATCAAGCAGCCTAGACATCTTTTATCTGTTAAAACCTGAATCAGGTAGACTCCTTTCAAGAAGAAATCTTGCGACTCACTTGGAAGAGGTTTTCCTTATCTTCTGTTCTTGAAAATCTTGTAACCACTGCAGCGAAGTACAATACATTGCCAAGGCTACTAAAGCAATATATGAAGAAAATTACCAACGAAGACCTGGATCGAAAGTTCATTTTACAATATTTTATCGTAACGTGTTTTATTAGAATGCAACTAGACAAGTCGGTCTCCATGTTTGTGAAACACCTAACTGGTTTCGGAAGCCTGACTAAATGCTTAAATATATAATATATAACAAAGAACATAGGCTTATTAGGAATACCGTTAATATGTATTTTATATATGATGTGTATATTAAAAAACAACAATCATCATACCATCAACATCGTCAGTAGGATATCTGTGCTACAAATATCTTATCTTTGGTGTAGCAACGTAACCAGTCTCTGTGTTCGATTAATAAGTAACCTAAATATAGGGTAACGATAGAAAATATGTATGTTCTGAATGAAAAGCCGCCATTTTGTCTCGTCTACGAGTGGTTAAAATAAATTTCAATATGACTTCTGAGGTTCTAACTTAAAACTTTGCTGAGATCAACTTTGTTTTCATGCATTTTAAACTTTGATTTGATTCTTGCTAAACCATGCAATGACATTCCTGTACATTATATAGTAGTAATTAACTTACGAGCATATATAGAAGAGATATTTATCTATAAAACTAGCATAATGTCTCAATTGTAGGTTGATTATAGTCAATGAAATCGAGAGCAGCATTCGTACATTACATTATTTTATCACCTTACATAGAATGAAAGGCAAAGTTAGCATAGGTGATGCATGACGTTAGAGCGTAGGACATAACTAAATAGTACACTGTCAAACCAGCATGCCACCAAAGTTGCCATGACACGAAAATCGTAAGAAAAAGACATTAAAAATAAATATTTCGCAAAAGTGGGTGTAAAGATAATGTATTTCATAAAATATACATACATAAAATCATATAAGGTTGCCAACTTTTATAGACATTAAAATATGTGAGAGAATCAAAACACTGTAAGGAAGAATATAAATGCAGCGACTATAAGAGGTGGACAATATCAATACAACTATAATGGACCTTGGAACAAATAGTGAAAGCAAATATTTCTGTTCATGGATTTTCAACATCGAAAAATATATAAGAAGTGTAATTGGCAGAAATAAATTAGTTGCCTGATAGCAAAATTAATTACAGTAGTTACATAAAATTACATAAAGCAGTTGAACGAACACTAAACAATAACACAAAAATGTTTCAGAAACACTTAAATAATGTGACATGGAAAGTCCGCCCACCTTTGAAAAATTACAGATGCATTTAAATTTCAATTGCTTTACAAACAGTAATAGAAAATTGCACCAAATTTCAAAACAAATACGGCTGTCAACTGAGGAATCAAAATGCCTGTTACCAATTAATGCAAACTTGAGTAGCTACACTGCCCTTCCCGAAGAAACATAATCTGAACAGGAAACAGAAAGTTACTTTTAATATTGCATTCAAATTTTGGCACAAGGCCAGTAATTTTCAGGGGAGGGGGTTACGTCTATTACATCGGTCCCAATGTTTAACTAGAACTAGTATTTCTTTTATCGACTCCGAAAGAATGAAAGGCAAAGAAAGCAAGGACGGATGAAATACCACTAAGAATTCTAACAGGTATGATCACGATTCTATTTAGCTCGCCGCTTTGTAAGTTACTTTTAATGTCAAAGTGATAGAACGTTGGTGGGTGGCAGAAAAGAAAAAGCGCCTGACAAATTCACTTGAGGTATGTAATTGTGACCCTTGGGTATTGAATTCCTACAGAATTCAATTGTTTTTCACCCATCTGAGAATTAGACATATACAACGTTAGCGTATATTCAGATTTAAATATCTAATCTATGACCTACTCATATATAGCTGTGGCAACATGTCAAAATGATGAAGACTGTACTCATAAATATGTTAAGGTTGCTGTTGAAAGTCTGCCATAGAGATTAGTCTGCGTAGCCATGGTCGCAGAAAAAATATTAGTGACAAGAACATAGAGTTCACCTACTGAGTGAGAATGAAATGGTTTATGCCTTTTAATTTAGCAATGCACTAACACTTATCTATGGGGTAGGGCAAAGGATATTTGCATGAAATATGAATCATTGAATTTAAGCTAATTCTTTGTGACATCGGATAAAATGAATTTAAATCTAATCATTCACATTACAACAAACCAATCAGTTACATAATGCACTGGAAATCAACATTATGTCAAATAATGTTTAACTAATGATACATATTTCATTAAATTGTTATATTACAAGTAAATATGTAGTAGCACAAGAACGTCAACATATCGGAAGCACATCTGGAATAGCTACGACTTTCAGAATTCGGGAAACGCTCGAGTAGAAGTATCTAAAACTTTGAAATTACCCTTTGATATCTTTAGCAAAGGAAAATTCCATTCTGCAGTGTTGTTCTAGAAATATACCTTTGAGGATCGGACTACTCTTTTACTCTTTTACTCTTTTACTTGTTTCAGTCATTTGACTGCGGCCATGCTGGAGCACCGCCTTTAGTCGAGCAAATCGACCCCAGCACTTATTCTTTGTAAGCCTAGTACTTATTATATCGGTCTGTTTTGCCGAACCGCTAAGTTAACATAAACACACCACCATCGGTTGTCAAGCGATATTGGGGGGGGGGGAAACACTGACACACAAACATATAAACACACATACATATATATGTATACATATATACGACGGGCTTCTTTCAGTTTCCGTCTAGCAAATCCACTCACAAGGTCTTGGTCGGCCCGTGGCTATAGTAGAAGACACTTGCCCAAGGTGCCACTCAGTGGGACTGAACCCTGAACCATGTGGTTGGTAAGCAAGCTACTTACCACACAGCCACTCCTGCGATTGAGAGTTAACTGACAAAATACCAAAAACAACACTGGAGGGTTAAAAGAGAACAACATTATTTTCTCTCGATTGTCAAGTATTTGAAACCACTGCGTTAACTGAAATAATTGAGGTAGCAGAAAGGAATACTGGAAGTAATTTTGAATTCATCCTTTAACTAGTTTAAAATAATTGTGATAACGTAAGTTGATTTAGTGAAATGTAATAGTTACTTGTATAAAAATTCGCTGTCCATCTTGAAAAACTGTAAGGCGTTCCACCTTTGCTGACCCTTTTGGAAAAACACATCCATTACACATTTTACGTGTTTAACCACCCAAAAATAGCAACGATCTATAGTCTCCAGTCACCGTCCCAGTGAATGCTGTTTGCAGCAAATCTAGTGATTATCATCTGC
>NC_142928.1:92087291-92089791 GCF_046866305.1 Octopus bimaculoides
TGTTAAAATCGAACTGTACTCTTCAAAACTTGCACTAAGAATAAGGATAAGGTAGAATTACTACTTGCTTCTATAGAAAGTTGACGCAGGTAGTCTATCCCGTTCCACTCCGACCTTGTGTTCGTGCAACTGAAAAAATACATTATTTATGGGATGACCCAATATATATATATATATATATATATATATATATATATATATATATATATATATATATATACCGAAGTAAGCACATAAAGGTGCAACAAGGTGGAAAAAAAAGAGTACTCAAATTCCAGAGGTAGAGCAATATGCTTTATTTAAAAGCAGCAGAAATATAACAAAAAACTGTTACTCGGAGTTTCACGTTCCCGTTTATCGGACAGTTTTGTTAGCTAACAAAACTGTCCGATGAACGGGAAACTGAAACTCCGAGTAACAGTTTGTTGTTATATTTCTGCTGCTTGTGACATGTTACCCATAAACCAATAATAATATGAACAAAGTATAATACAATACATAGATAAACAAATGGAATGAAATAATACATACGTTAACAAAATTTAATTAAACACAATTAATTAAACACAATTTAATTAATTGACAGAAAATGTCAATTGTGTAAAATGGGGTAACATTAGGTTTATCCATGGAGAGAAAAGCCTACGGAAAACACCATGGTAACCTCAGCAGGGAATAGACACATGAGAGCGAAGTGCTCGCTCTTTTTTAAAAAAATTTTTTTTTTCGATTTATAGGATCATGCTCAAAGAGGTATCGTCACTCGCACACACCATCTTTGCTACATTCACCCACCTTTTAATGAAACTTTCACGAGACAAAAACTGTCTCTCTATTCTCACCTTCCTTTTCAAGTGATACTTGAAAAAGTTGATGAGCGATTGGCCAGAGAGGTAAGTTTTCGTCTCTAATCCTTTCGCTCGGGTCCACCACACACATTCTTTCACCATGGCCACCAGTATGATGAACACTGCCTTGCCTTCCCTGTTGAGGGACGGTGGTGGAGCAATTTGCACAATAGACTCGGCTGACAGGCGGACTCGTCACACACGTGACAGCAGCCGTTCGGCATAAGTCCACAGGTCGGAAATCTTTGGACACTGCACGAGTGCGTGCAGAACGGTTTCGTCGCTCTGACCGCATCTCGGGCAGGTCGGTCCGGTGTGTCTCGAACCGTGCCTGTAAAGCTTATCCCGAACGGGTAATGCTTCTCGATAGCACTGCCAGGCCAGGGATCTCTGGTGGTTGTCCATAGGTCCCGGCCCGAAAGTTGTCCTGAACAGGCGGGTCAGGTGTTCCTCGTTGACGCCCAGATTCTGCCCGAGATCGTCGTCGTACCTCCCCTCCACTAATCCTCTATAGAACGCTTTTGTGGAATCAAAGTTGCACAAGATTGGTCCCGGACGGCAGAGTTGCTTGAGAGCAACGCGACACTCGCGGTGCCATTCGCCGAGCCTAGGTCTCTGTTTAATCCCCGACTGCAGCTCGGCTAAGGAGACTAGCTGCGGGAAAGCGCGCCGCACAAACGGCGACCACACCTGTTCACCGTCGTCTAGGAAGCGCCGGAGATGTCGCAGTCTCAGCGCATGTCTGCGCATCATCAATCACGGCATACCCAGCCCTCCATTTAGCGGCTGTTGACAGCAAATGGATCGCCTAACCATCGGAACGCTTCCCTTCCACAAGAGGCAGAAGAGTATGCGTTCCAGTTTGGTGATGGTAGGGTCGGGACAAGGCACGACAGTCAGACGGTATTCGATGACGGATGCAATGTACGCGTTCGCCACCTCCGCCCGACCTTTTAGGGATAGCTTCCTCTCGGCCCATTGCCGGGTGAGAGTGACCACCCTCGTCGTTATTTCGCCCCAGTTCTTCTCCATTTGGAGGTCCAGACCGAACCAGACTCCGAGCAATTTAACCGGCCCGTTTGTCCAGCGTCCCACAGTGGAGACGCTGTTAGACGGCATGGGCTTGCTTCTCCAGGTGCCGAGCCACAAGCCCACTGACTTATCCCGGTTAATTTTTGCTCCCGTTACCGCTTCGTATTCTTTTAGTCTCTCGCCGACCAGCTCGATGTGCTTTTGGCTCGACACTCTGACGGTGACGTCGTCCGCGTATGCAGACACGCTCGTCCCACATCCCAGCTCTTGTGGGATGCCCCTCAGCGTCGCCAGCTTCCGCAGTAGAGGCTCAAGAGTCAATACATACAGAAGGGCCGAGAGGGGGCATCCTTGACGAACCGAACGCATGGTGTAGCGGATCAGATGGAGGTTGTCATGGATACTCCTACCCGGCACGGCGCACGTCTGCGCCTTGTCGACTAGTTTCTCGATGACAAGCGCCAACCTCTCGGCTAACACTTTGGCCAAAATTTTCAAATCTGCGTTGAGCAGAGTGATGGGCAAAGATACATAGATAGATAGATAGATAGATAGATAGATAGATAGATAGATAGATAGATAGATAGATGAGTTCAGCTAAAATTTAGATTCAGGTGAAT
>NC_142928.1:92092291-92124791 GCF_046866305.1 Octopus bimaculoides
GAGCTCTATGAAAAAATAAAATAAAATAAAAGCGCCCTTTTAAAGCCTAGCCAGGCTCATGGGCCCGGTTTCCTGGTTTCAATGGCGTATGTGCTCCCTAGCTGTACGGGACGCCAGCCCATCGCAGTGTTACTCATTTTTGCCAGCTGAGTGGGCTGGAGCAACGTGAAATGAAGTGTTTTGCTCAAGAACACAACGTGTCGCCCGGTCCAGGAATCGAAACCACAATCTTACGATCATGGTACTGACACCCTAACCACTAAGCCACGCGCCTACACTAAAATAAATGCGCCCTTTTAAAGCCTAGCCAGACTCATGGGCCCGGTTTCCTGGTTTCAATGGCGTATGTGCTCCCTAGCCGGACGGGACGCCAGTCCGTCATAGTGTTACTCATTTTTGCCAGCTGATTGGACTGAAGCAACGTAAAATGAAGTGTTCTGCTCAAGAACACAACGTGTCGCCCGGTCCAGGAATCGAAACCACAATCTTACGAGATCATGCTGCTGACACCTTAACCACTAAGTCACGCGCCCCCACAATGAGCTCTATGAAAGTGGTAAAAATTTCGTTTGCACGCATGATCATTTTTTAATTCTCTCAAAGTTATGTTTTATTAAGTGATGATATCCTTTGAGTTCATTGAACGTACGTACACTGCATATAGGCAAGATTTTTAACAATACGTTTATGTACGTTACTCACTAAATTCATGCTTATTCAGGGAGCCTGTATTGATCTGCTGCGACAAATAGTTGCAAATTCTGACTCGTGGAAAATGTAAGATACATTAAATAATCTAGAACATTTTAAAATAATTTAGCAACATACGTTAACAGAAGAGAAACATATTTTTATAGGAAATAAAGAAAAAGAATGAAAAGAAAAAAATGACGTTTTTGAGACCCCACCACCAAAAGTACCTCAACAAGGAAACAAACAAAAAGCAAGGGGTGGGATTAAGCAGGAACCGATATGGGCAACAAGCTGTACACTCTAGTGTTCAGCCGCGACTAGCAGTCATAATTGCAAAGGCGCTGACTTGGAGCATGGCCACCGACACTCGCTGCAACATCCACCCCAACATGTGGGGTTTACTAGATGTATAATGCCGAGGTAGGGACGTAATAATCATTCATAGAACACTTTGATCAGAATTCTATTCGGTGAATGAATAAGCATCACTGTCACGTAAAGGTGTTGGCGATAAACGCATGTTTACAAACCACTTAGAGAATCTCTATTGTTTTGATCTGCAAGAAAATAGCGGCCAAATCTTTCTTAAGTCACAATTTATCGTCTTCAAAAAGAAAAAGACAGATTGATGAACATAAATATTTATTTATAAATAAGAGAGTATCCTTTTCTATTCTAGGCACAAGACCTGAATTTGTGTGTGCGTGTGTGTGTGGGTCCAGTCGATTAGATCGACCCCAGTATGCAACTAGTACTTAATTTATCAACCCCCTGAAGAATGAAAGGCAAAGTCGACCTCAGCGGAATTTGAACTCAGAACTTGAAGACAGACAAAATACCGCTAAGCATTTAGTCCCACGTGCTAACAATTCTACTAGCTCGCTGCCTTATAAATAAGAGAGTATCGTCACAGTTTTGAAGGTATTTGAACATACGCCCGCATAACCTTCGTTGACATTGACATAAACAACAATGAAAACAAACAAACATCTACACACTATTGCTCTATATAAATCTACACACTGTTACTCTGTATAATAACCATTGAGCGGATATTATGGAATCGAGACGTAAAATGCTGTTATATTAAAGGCAAGAACATACACAGTCAGATCCGTTGCGAATCTCTGGGTACTTGATTAATAATAAACATTATATCAAACTTTGATTTTTCGTGACTTCGTTACGTATCTTATGATCCTACGACCATTTTCACGACTCACTGGTGACAGAAAGAAAGCAAGAGAGACATCATCAATGAGAAGCATTGTTTGATATTCAACTCATTAACGATTTTTTATGGCTATAGCTTGCGAGTTTTTATAATATTGCAAACAACGTTATTTCGTTTTCCTTTCATTCATGCTTTTCTTAACGGTTTTTATTGTTTTGAATTATATTTTACAAAATCAAAAAAACCTTTTCTTCTCGTCGTTATTTCCTAGACTGATTAAATATATTCTTTTTATTCTTTTCAAAAAAAAAAAAAAAAAAAAAAACACAACGGGAAAATATCAGTTGCAGATATAAATCAACGTTTGTGCTAACAAACTTCAACCACCTAAGCTACAACACCAGCACTACTATCACCAACAGAACCACCACCACTACAACCAGTACTACAATAATACAGCCCATTACAACCGTGCACTGTAGCCAGTACCACAATCGGTGCCACAAACAATACAATGAGATGTCATCAAATTTTCATACAAATATCCAGTAGTAGGAGAAAATAACAATATTAATGTAAAAGCACAAGAATATAATGATCAGCAATTTATCTTAATTAGACTAAAGTTTCATATCGAAAGTAATATGTATGATTTAATGATCTCCAATATAGTACAGTTTGTAATATATGTTATCAATTTTAGAGATGACATACTACTACTACTACTACTACTACTACTACTACTACTACTACTACCATTGTTGTCGACTACCACCTTCATGTTGCCACTGTCCATCTCAGTCGTACGCCTAGAACAAGGTGCATCTTGAACCAAAAAGTTTCCTGATCGAAATCTTGAAACCATTTCTGGCGCATACATTCCGTAACAGCATCCTCTGCGTGTACAATATATACCTTCCTGCAGATTTTGGCGTTCTCATGCGTTTTTTTGTGGGTATATAAAATCATGATGTGTCGACAGTGTTCGTTTTGGTCCTCCGTTTTCAGGGTAATCCCAAGCACACAAAGTACAACCTGCTTCATTGCATCTTCGTGTGAAACCTCGTTGAAGTGTCAAGTATCTAACAAGTGCACATTCGTAATGTACAGATTGCAGTAAGCTACTTATTAGAGTGTTTGAGGTTTGTTGTCGACAAATAGTGAACGGACTTTCTGGCCAATACAATACATACATTATCAAACCCCAATGGATGAAAGAAGAAGCTGACCACGCCGATATTTGAATTCAAAATGTCAAGACCCAGAAGAAATGCTACTAGGCCTTTTGTCTGACACGGTAATGATTCTGCTTGCTAATCATTACCAGATAAGTTTTGCAAGAAGTTGATATGCATCAAGTATTGATTAGGTCCCTGTTTCTAGCTGAAGTTCTTGACCAATATCCACTTTTTCAAATACATGGGAAGCAGCCCAGAACCCAAATGTGATTGACTGCTGGAGGTAAAACAACATTAATTCTCAGAAAAGAATACAGGTGATTACAAATTTGAGGAATATATCTTCCCTGCCAATAACATAGTAAACTTTTATACCCTTACTCAACGAGTTATTCACTTTTAGAAAAATATACTACCCAAAAAAAAAGATATATATGGTGTTAGGAAAGAATGTGTGACTGTATATTGTAAATAGTTACGAACAGAGCTTCGAAAGAAAGCAGTAGAAACAAGAAAATAAACTGTGTTATGGCCTAGATTGTCAGTATATTGTCTGTATAATATTTGACAGTATTCAAATAATGAAATATGTCAATCATTCCCCGTCAAAACGCAAAGCAACAGCATCAGTAAACTAGGCAAAAATCTGCAGGAACTTTCGAAGCTCTTCACAAGGCTTATCACAAAACTTGTCTGAGGCGAGCATCTGTTTTTCGTTGGCACAAGAGGCCAGGAATATCAAGTCAACTGGAATCTCATGATGATCCACATTTTCGATAGAAAGGGCAACCTCTACATCTACTCAGTTCCCTCTCAATTGGCAGTTATCAAAGAATACTTTGTGGAGGTTCTGAGGACGTGCAAGAAGGGATTTTGTTGGAAAAAGTTAGGGCTCCTGCAAAGGATAATGCAACAGTTCACAATCATAAATCGGAAGGATAATTAAAATGAATCGTATATTGATAAGGAGACAAACCCTTCTAGAGAATGACAATATTTCTCCAGTGCATTTGCCTAAGATTTGTGCTATAAATCTGTTGAAAATAATCAAGTTAACTACGTATGCTACGGGGAAAAAGTACATCATAACTAGACAATATTCACAGGAATTATTCAGTTTAAACTACTAGTAAATGTTGTTCATAAATGTATTCAAAATATAAGAAGGTATATGAGATAAGGCAAATACACAAAAGCTATTATAAAACGAGAGAAATTAACAAAGACTTCAAACGAAATGTTACACATTAAAATAGAATTCGGAAAATTAAACTAGAAGTTGTCATGAAAATATATGCATAAATACACACACACACACACACACACACACACACACACACGCACACACACACACACACACATACACACACACACACACACACACACACACATACACATATATATATATATATATATATATATATATATATATATATATATATATATATATATATAGTATAATTATAAACAGGGCAAATTTTAGCCATTTCTCCGCAGACTGGAAAAATTATATATATTCACACACACACACACACACACACACACACACACACACACACACACACACACACACACACACACACGCACACACACATGTATATACAGTCAATTCGAGGATGTCAAGTTCTCGTAAGGGATTTAATAAACCAAACATTTCTGTGCTTAATGACTATCATATAAGGAGAATGATTCGGCGATATGCTAGGGATTATTATAGCCATACGTATTGTTAATGATGAAAGGAAGAAAATGGAGAATTATAGATGTTTAAATTATCTCTTTGTATGATATAATCAGGTTGAATTTTTTTTTTTATAAAAACAATACACACAAATTATAAATTATAAGTCTCTAAAAGCAATGGCAGATGCCAAAATCTACATACACATTTCGATTCATGCCTCTAGGTGATTACTAATTCTAAGTATTTGGATAGAGTCTTATGCTAAGAATTGGCCATCGTTTTCAATTATTTGAGATAGAATCTCAACAGGTTTTTATGAGCTTATACTACAAAGGTTAACATATTTTGTGAAAGGATGCAAACGAATTACTAATAAGTTTAAGAAGTTAGAACATATGTATTATGTTAACCTTTGTAGTATAAGCCCATACGGCTCTGATGAGATTCTGCTCCATATAGTAGAAAATCATGACTAAATCTTGGCATGAGACCCTACCCAAATGCCTAAAATTACCAATCACTTAGGGGCATGAATGAAACATATATGTAGGTTTTTGGCATCTGCCATTTCTTTTATAGTTTTATAATTAATAATTCATTTGTATTGTTTTTATAAAAAAAAAACTTTCAATCTCATTATATCATACAAATAAATTATTTAAACATCCATAATTCTCCATTTTCTTCCTTTCATCATTATATGTGCATATATATAGAAAGAGAGAGAGGGGAAGACAGAGGGAAAAAAGAAGAGAGAGGGGGAGTGAGAAAGGGAGAGAGGGAGGGAGAAAAACTGATAAAATTCAATGCGCAGAAAGGGAAAGGGTATTATAAAAAATGTCAAACAAATATGGAAACGTAACTTAATGATTGAAATATAATAGTAGAAGCACATACTTTAGCCATCTTAGCTACAAACCTGTTATATCGCATGTTCGGATGACGTGCTTTCGCTAATAACGTACCTCGACTCAACTACCGAACTCGCACTGTCGACCTCTCGCAAACATTCTTCTATCGCTTCTATTTCTGCTACTTCCACTCTTTTGGTTTCCACGTTTAGGGTCCTATAAACTATCTTTTTCTTTTCAGTATTTTGCACTGCGCCGATAAGCAGTGTCAACCGGAGGCAATCTCCCTCCTTCTTGAACAGCTTATTATATCTTTTAAAATCCTTGTCTTCTATTGTTATCTCTTTTAATTGCAGCATGTCGGTTGACGGGATATGCCTGCTACCGCAGCGTAGCTGCCAGCTTCCATACCCAACAATGGGTGAAAAACAAATTCAACAATCATCCAATAATCAAATTCAACGACAATATCAACAAAATTCCAACAACAGTCTCAAAAATCAAGGTCCAACAACTCACCGTGGACTAGTCTACTTATCGTCTGGGGGCGTCCACACCAAAACCAAACCTTCAATATCATAAATTTGAATTGAACTGCTTCAATAGAAAAAAAGTTGAAAATTTCCAAAGTCTCTTCGAAGATATGACATTAACATTGGTGTAGAACGAATATACCAACCAAAGAAGACGGTGTAGGATACAAATATAAAACTACTACAAAATGTGCAGCTAGAAAAAATACTTAGAAACCAGCTACATAACTTTAATAAAGAATCATGAAAAAATATATTTGCATGATATATAAGTAAAAGATAAGATTTAAGATGGAAAATGTTTAGATCAGGATTGAAGTAGAGAAACATTTTAAGATATAAAAACAAAATTACAAAAGAATTCGAAAATATTCTGAGGAACGAAGATGAAATTAACTTCAGAGCTAATATCCTGCACGAACAGACTAAGACATTGTACGCTATGACAAAAATCAATAGTGGTCATATGCTCTTTGTTTAAAAGCAAAAACATCGGGTTTGATTTTACTACACAAGACCAATGCATAACCACACGCAGCTAGTAAATAAAACATTTAATGAAAACATGCTGACATCAATCACAGATTATGCCATCGGTTCAACATCCATATTATATCTAATTTTGCCAAATCCGAGTATACTGCCAAGTAATTGCTAAGTCAAATTATATTTACAGAAACGATTGTATCAGCAGTTATGTAAAATAGACAATATGTCAATAAATTGTCATTTGAAGTCAAGAGTGGGCAGATATTGTTAGCAAACAAAAAACATGGTATATGACAATGTTATGTTGTTTACAGAAGACAAGAAAATAAAATTATCTATACGCTTATTTTTTCCTTTATTTTGATAAAAACAGTAGCCAAATGGAGATGGGGAAATTAAAATACAATGACGCTGAAATTGAAATAAACAAGTTGTTGGCCATGTAATTAAAACAAATGCATTAACGAACAGAACACTACCACTAATAATAGTTTTCTCTTTCTTTTCTAAAGGCACAAGATTTGAAATTTGGGAGGATAGGTCTAGTCGATTACATCAACCATGGTGGTTGACCGATCCCAAAATGAGGAAAATTGAATTTAACCTCGGCGGAATTTTAACACAGAATGTAAAGCATAAGGTGCATTCCAGAAGTTTTATACTTTTGTTCAGAAGAGACATTTATTAATTTCAAAGAAGTACAAAATTCTAACCTCGTTCAATGTAAGAAACTTTGATTTCAATGCACTTCTGGCGTTCCGGCCACTTTAGGTGCCACATGGAAGTACTCCACTGCAAAGGTGTTTAGGGCCCTTGTTACAGCATCCCTTCTCTTCTTTTAGCTGGAGGGGCAACCAAAACACACAGGGAGCAAGGTCTGAACCATGAGGAGTGTGAGGGATAGCCTTGATGCCTATCTCTGTCAAGTTGTTGATTATCAGGCTGGAATTGAGAACTGATGTTTTGTCGTGATGCAGGTGCTCTGGCCTTTTGCAACATAATCTCCTCCTGCACGCCCTGAAAACGTTCACAAAGTATTCTTTGTGGATGTAGACGCTGCCCTTGCTATCGACAAAATGTAACATCATGAGATTCGGTGGACTTGCTTCGTCTGGCCTCTTATGCCAACGAAAACAGATGTTCAGTTCATACAAGTCAATCGATAATTTGTCTGAGAATTTTATATTTTCGGCAGCGTTTGTAACCACAAATATTATTGAATAGCTTGCTTCCAAATTCTCATCGTATATCGACAACATTCTGAACACTAGTTAGTTTTGACAAGCAGTACTTAGTGGAATGTGTTCAAAACGCTCTTACAGACCTCTCCTTCAATCTGGAATAAACAAAAGTTGGCAGTTCAGCTTATTAGGCACATAGTAATGTTATACTGATTTTACAATATTCTAGGAGTTATAACTACCTTTCCTAAAGAGTCTCAACCACCACCACCATTACCACCAAGACCACCACCACGACCACCACCGCCACGACGACCACCGTCACGACGACCACCGCCACCACCATCAACCCCACCAACCACCACCACCACCACCGCCGTCACCACCCCTACCAACCACCACCACCACCATATCAGTAATCTTTAATCAGCTGGCGATCCTGCTTCAACTGCAAAAGAATATATAGACACTTAGACACTAAGAAAGAATTCACATTTGGGATAGAAACCGACATGAAATTCTGTGCATGGAATCGATGTGCATACTATCAACAGCCTGAATGAAGTAATCTCTTCAGTAGTTGCAATGGTACCAAGAGAACTCGGCCTAAATTTAATAGAGTTACGTCTGCAGCGAAACCCTAATCAAACATTATGCAAAAAAATATAATAAATAAAACTGAAAAGTAATACTTAAATAACAAAATAGAGACACAAAATTCTTATAATTTTGTAAAAGACTCAAATAAGAAATAAGCAAACAACGAGATATCAGTAAGACACATTATAAGCAGGATCGTTGCTAAATCCCTGAAATCTCTGCGGCCGCAGGGGGACCTTGTTGTTGACAGGCCCCATGTTAAGATCAAAGTATGTAGATGAGTCTGCAATTTACTTTGGCTATGATGTTGAACAAGTATTAAACTATGTATGTTAACTGAAAATTTCAAGAAATAAGATAGTAATACATTGTACTTGCAAACGTTCTTATAAAAATATTACACTGTACCACAAACGTGTACCACAAACGTGTACCACACTTTGTGGATTGCTTATGATATCTTTTGAACTCAAACTTAGCTCTCAGCTTGAATATTCTGAACTGATCTATGATTTCGCGAAGCGCGAAGTGCGCCGTGCTTATCTTTGAAAGTTGCCTGGATTATAAAAGTGCTCTTTTATTCATATCTCGAAGTTTATTTATTAAAATTTGTAATAGACCTAAATAAATTTAATTTGTTGTACTTTTAAAGATGTTCTTTAGGATAGCTATGAATAAAAGGTGCGTAGATTATGAATTTTGATTGAACGGATGGGGGTCTCGAAACAAAAGGGAACCTCTAAAAGTCACGCGGAGCTGATTATAAGCAGCGCGTGTGTAATGTGTGTGTGTGTATGTGTGTGTATGTGTGTGCATACATATAAGTGCGTATAATTTTCTACGTGTGTATGTCCCTGTGTGCGTGCGTGCATGTATGCGTGTGTGTGTGTGTGTGTGTGTGTGTGTGTGTGTGTGTGTGTGTGTGTGTAGTTGTATCGCAAATATGGCCCACCGTAACCGATACGGAACATAAAATCAAGAAGAAAATATATAGTATTTGAACTTGAAAAGTATTCAATTTCTAGCGGAAGCACCTCACTAAGAATGAAGTAATTGAATGAAGTAATAAGCATTCTAGAATCATCATGTTTGCTACTGAAATGGAACCATCCAACATTAATTTTTCAAACCAATATCCCAAAAATCTTCAGAATTTCTGGCCTCTAAACAACTTGTTGACAACACACAAAACACTTTTATACCTTCAGAAAAATAACCTGTCCGCTTACCTTGAGAGCAATGATATATTGCCTATCCAACCACAGTATCGAAACGCTGCCGGAAAAAAGATAGATAGCTATAACTAGCAGATCCTGTTAATCACGAAGAAGAAACCATTAATAAAAATAATACAAGCCATAGCATAACCTAGATTGACGACTGTTTTATCAAATATCTACTGCTTTTTGGCATTTTCTTAAGTAGCATCAAAACTCCTACTCCGTTTTATCAATTGCAAGACACGGTTAAAGTAATTTCTGGTATTTAATAGGTCTTCTCTCTTTATGATATTCTTTCGCACACACACTCAAAAGCATTTAGTATTTCAAATGTCAAGACTGGATTCCCGCAGAGCTTTGTGCCTTCCGCTGCGAATCGTTCATCGATTAAATTGTTCAGTATTTTCAGTCTGTTGATCCAATTTAACAACTCGGTAAAGTGAGACTGAAAAGCCATATTCATCTGCATGAAATTGAATAGCATGTGCCTGCTGCGATACAACGAAATGCACATTTGTTTCTACTCATCACCACTAACAAATAGGTTAATCAATCAAATTTCATCAATCCCTTCTAAATACTCGGAAATCAATTAGATTTCATCATTCGCTTCTAAGTACGCAGGCTTTTCATTGGATAAGGCAATTTTCACATATAAGAAACGGTTGCAGCATACTCATTCCATGAGCATTAAATACTGATTCGACAAATGATTATTTAAAGACGTAGTTCTCAACCGGGGTCCATATGGCCCTTGGGCGTCCATATAAGACTTGGTTGTTAAAATTTATGTGCAATAAATTAGCTATACTTCTACAATACACAAAATATTTCAAGTATTTTATGCAATTCCTAATATATGAATATAAAATATAAAATGTCTTAAACATTGAACGGTAATGAGAGCCCAAGAGAGTAAAATAGGAATCAAAAATGTCCACAGGTAAAAAAAATGGTTGCGAACCACTTATTTAGAGTCTAATTAAAATGTCCTCCTGTCTATTATGGTAGATAGTAAAACGAAATGATTGTCTTCTCTATATTACAACAAAATATTGCTGCTGTCATGACAATCGTCCATGATATATTGTATTTAGAATCATTGTTCTTAAGCCAAATTGTTTCCAATTTTTGTTAAGTTTTCAGTACTATCAAGATCGCGAACTCGTATTTTTTATGAACTCAGTGACCCTGTGCAATGTTTCTGGCTACCTGTTTAGGGTTTATGTTGCTCCTTCTTCTGTTATTACTTCTCTTGCTTCCTTCCTATCCTTATGTTATCCCTGTGGAGACGCAATGGCCCAGTTGTTAGGGCAGCGGACTCGCGGTCATAGGATCGCGGTTTCGATTCCCAGACCGGGCATTGTGAGTGTTTATTGAGCGAAAAAACACCTAAAGCTCCACGAGGCTCCGGCAGGGGATTGTGGCGAACCCTGCTGTACTCTTTCACCACAATTTACTCTCACTCTTACTTCCTGTTTCTGTTGTGCCTGTAATTCAAAGGGTCAGCCTTGTCACACTGTGTCATGCTGAATATCCCCGAGAACTAAGGGTACAAGTGTCTGTGGAGTGCTAAGCCACTTGCACGTTAATTTCACGAGCAGGCTGTTCCGTTTATCGGATCAACTGGAACCCTCGACGTCTTAAGCGACGGAGTGCTAACAACAACCTATTTTATCCCTACCAGTCAGTATCTCTAACACTCACTGACATCTGTGAAACTTTAATATTACAGAAGTTTCCGTACTTTGAGATCGCTTTCTCGAATTAGACTCGATCAAATGGACTATATCTAGTTTAACTTCGTCTCTAGACTATGTTTTCGAGGATTACAAAGACAATGTAGTGCCTATAGGTGGTTCATAATTTTGTTTGGTAGCGAGTACACTTCGATGGTTTTTTTTTATATGGGAAGATAAATTCATTATTATTATGTTTTTGCCTTTGTTTTGTCGATGTGGTCACCATTGTATTATGCTTATTTTGTTGATATTGTTATTGCTGTTATTATGGTAATGGTAAGTGCCATTTTGGGTACACTGCTTTAGAAGCGGATAGAAATTCCATACATGGTTTGAACAGGCGAGGAAAACTTTTCTGTTTCTTCTGCCTTGTAACATTAGCTACATCAGATGCAAGCCTTCAATTAGAAGCTGGCCTTGAGATTTAAAATATCTTAGCGTGTGATTAAGAACTGAATCTCCATCCAAGTTCTCAATTATTACTCGGGGAAAGAACACCTGGAATCCATTATCCACCACCTACGTTGTTCTCCTATCGTAATGAAAAGCAGGCTTCCATATCTGATGTTACATAAACAATTATGACATTTGAAGAAAAACGAGCGCTTAGATTTGAATTAGGGTCTTTTTCTTTATTTATTCCAGCCTTTGAAACCAAGCTTTCTCTAGCTCAGTACTGTTTCATTCTCCTGGCTCGCCAAATAACTAAACACATTTTCCGGCACTTTTCTACTTAAGAAGGTTAGTTATTTACTTATAAATGAAAGTGTTTCAGTCAGTTTGATTGTTTGGCCTCTGGAAGCAGTATTAACCCCAAGTTCTGATTATATAATCCTTAATTTGCGTAATATGCTCACTTTCTAAATAGAACGTGTGTTCAGCCTGGTGTTGGTGGCTCTTGCAAATTAGTTACATTCCTTAGTATTACATTTGCTTTCGTAATTGTTGTTATTGATAATGAAATGAAATTTTTATTGTTGTTGTTGTTTGTGATGTTGTAATTCGCGTCGTTGCTTTTGATGCTAATGTTACGTATTTCACTCGACATATCACTGACATTCTCTGCAAGTTCTACTTTTTCTATCTTTCGCTCGATATTGTTTTTGCCTCTGTCATTATCGTGACTGTTGCTGGAACTGCTTCTGCTGTTACTTTGCCTTTCATCTTTTCGGGGTCGATAAATTAAGTACCAGGAGCGCACTGGGGTCGATCTAATCGACTGGACCCCTCCCACCAAAATTCGGGCCTTGTACCTAGAATAGAAAAGGATATTACCATCATCATTGTAGCTTCTAACGGCGCCGTTTTAAACCTTCACTGATGTGTTTGTACTATAGTCTTACTTATTTTATCAGAATAAAAACTATACTAGATTTCTGAAAAAAATCCTCGGAAATGTCATTTTCGCCTTGGCAAATCTTTTCAGATCAGCTGATAGTTTTACCGTTTACGCTTTTGTATCTGTCGCGATGGATTACCAATTTTCATAATTTCCCAAACGTCAAGATTCCTGATATTTAAAAAAAAACATAATTTGTTTGTCGCTCATTACAACTGGTGAAAGAATAGTAAGTCTGTCCTATCTAATCACGGAAATACTGACTGTGTTTTTTTGCGTCTGTTTTTTTCGTGAATATCAAACAGTATTAACATTAGAATTTCCAACATTTGCTTGTTAAAATAATGAATGACGTAGTGAGCCGATGTTACATCCTGATTATAACGGAGATAACAACACAACGGCAATAACAACAATATTACTGTTTTTGTTTTTGATGCTATTGTTGTTGTTGTTGCTATTATTATTATTCAGTAGTTTTATTTTTATAACGTGCTTTCACTTCACTACCGAGCGCAGCTCTGTGCGCCTTGGGTATGTGCTGTGGTTTGCTGTGGTGCTCTTATGTTTACTGTATTGAAAGTGTTTTGCGTAGAATGTGTGCAGTACCCAGTAGTGCAATTTTCTGTATGTTATATATATTTGTAAGTCCTGGTGTTTTTGTTATGTATTTGTCTGAATATTTTTTTATTATACCTAATGCACCTACTATGATAGGAATTGTTTCTGTTTTTAGATTCCACATTCGAGTTATCTCTATTTCCAGGTCTTTGTATTTTGAAAGTTTTTCCATTTCTTTTAGAGAAACGTTGTCATCTGCTGGTATTGAAACATCAATTAGAAGGCATTTTTTTCCTTCATGATCTTTGACAACTATATCTGGTCTATTTGCCTTAATTTCTCTATCTGTGTGTATTGGCATATCCCAGAGTATGGTTGCTTTCTCGTTTTCTGTGACCTTTTCTGGCGTGTGTTTATACCATCTTTTTTCTGTTGCTATTCCATAATGTTGGCATAGCTTCCAGTGTATATAGGTCCCAGCTCTGTCGTGTCTGTGAATATATTCCTTCTTAGCCAGGACTGGGCAGCCAGAGATAATATGATTTATTGTTTCTTCTTCTTCTTCTTCTTCTTCTTCTTCTTCTTCTTCTTCTTCTTCTTCTTCTTCTTCTTCTTCTTCTTCTTCTTCTTATTATTATTATTATTATTATTATTATTATTATTATTATTATTATTATTATTATTATTATTATTATTATTATTATTATTCAATAGTTGTATTTTTGTAGCGTGCTTTCACTTCAATACCGAGCGCAGCTCTTTGTGCCTTGGGTATGTACTGTGGTTTGCTGTGATGCTCTTATGGTTACTCTATTGAAAGTGTTTTGCGTAGGATGTGTGCAGCGCCCAGTAGTACAATTTTCCGTATGTTATATATACTTGTAAGTCCTGGTGTTTTTGTTAAGTATTTGTCTGAATATTTTTTTATCATACCTAATGCGCCTACTATGATAGGAATTGTTTCTGTTTTTAGATTCCACATTCGAGTTACCTCTATTTCCAGGTCTTTGTATTTTGAAAGTTTCTCCATTTCTTTTAGAGAAACGTTGTCATCTGCTGGTATTGATACATCAATTAGAAAGCATTTTTTTCTTCATGATCTCTGGCCTATTATCCTTAATTTCTCTATCTGTGTGTATTGGCATATCCCAGAGTATGGTTGCTTTCTCGTTTTCTGTGACATTTCCTATACCATGTTTTTTCTGTTGTTATTCCATAGTGTTGGCATAGCTTCCAGTGTTTGTAGGTCCCAGCTCTGTCGTATCTGTGAATATATTCGTTCTTAACCAGGACTGGGCTGCCAGAGATAATGTGATTTATTGTTTCTTGTCCATCGCCACATATTCTGCAGCTACCTTTATTGCCACAGCTACGAAGCAAAGAAAGAGTTATCTCCCTTACTTCCCAGAGGATGTTGGCGCGTCGATTTATATTACACACCCAGCTAACACCGGGTTTCATGCTACGCTTGACAGCAGCTGTTCCACACAAGTCTACAAATCACTAGTGAACCGACACCGAATGATGTCGTGCAGGTTTTCGTACCCCTGCACTCATCTCGGACAGGTCTGGCGGTTGGTGCTCCCATGTGTGAAGAGCTTGTCTCCAACAGATAAAGCACCCTATCGGTAATACTGTCATGCAAAGGACTTTGAAGAATCGTCTATAGTTCCCAATCTGGAACTCCTTCAGAAGAGACTATTCTACCCAGATTCTGAGCAATTTCACCGAGTGTTCAGTCCAACGACAGAAATTGCTACTAGTTAACATGGACTTGAGTCTCCAACTTGTCCCGGTTTGTATATGGACCTATATATTACTGTTATTTTCTCCGTATAGTATGATAATTTCTGTATCCTAAGTATCCGAATGCATGGCTGAGACGTCTTCTGCGTATACAGGTTCCGATCAAACTTTCTATCCGCTGCCGTAAAGGTCCCAGAACCACATTACAAAAGAGAGGGAAAATACTGAGGGAACCTAGTTTCAGAGAGACAGCTGTTTGATTTGACCACAGATTAGTTGCTTCTATCGATACACAACCTTGCCAAATGCTTTGGACTAGTACAAATTGACCAGCGTCTCGCAAAATGCAGATCTATTTGACGTTCTATGATGGAGGTTGTCGTGGATAGACCTGCCGAGCATCGCTCATGTTTGCACATCTCCTACTACAAAACTAATAGGTGCCAGCCACCTTTGCTGAAATCTTTTACTCTGTGTTTAGCAAAATCATGAATCTGAAATTTCCAGTCCCACCTTTTTGTACAGATTCTTCTTCAGCAGTGTCAACATGTCCCCCATTGGATGGACCGGGAATGCCCCTAGTATCTTGTCAGCTGCAGTAGACATTTGACGAAACAAGAGCGGGAAAATCAAGCACGTGGAAGTAGAGGTTATAGTGAAGCTAATTCAATCCTCTCATTTTACCTTGCACACAACAGCTGTGACATTTGTTAGTCTATCAGCTGTAATCGGCTTCTCGCACAGCTCAAGCTCTCTGTCCGATAGCCGCTGCAAGCTGTCGAGATAGACGCGAAATGCTACTGTATCAAGTTCACTGCTTCCCGAAATCAGTTCAGCGAGCGAGGTGCTGTCGATATAACAACGTTCTCTATTGTTTAGAATCACAAATTACACGCCCGTCGTGCTTCGCCATGAACCAAATTCTTTCTTGCTGGACTGCATCCTTTTTTTACGCGCACCCAACAGACAATTTCTGTTGCTTCACGTTTGGCATTTTACATGATTTATTTAGATGTTGCTAATGCACCACCCTAACCGTTCTATTTCATTGGCCATCTTTAAAATTTTTTAAAATAATTATGTAAATGGGAGGAAAATACTTATCCGTAGAAGCAAGGCTAAGTTTGTAGAGTTGACCTATTGACGTAATGAATATTTCTTAGGAAATATATGTTAAACATGTCCTTCCTTTTTTATTTATTTATTTTTTTTAAACGACACAATTTTCTTCCCGCACTTTCATAATTGCAATTGCGCAAAATCAGTCAAATTTATAATAATAAAAATAACTTAATTATTATTCCTATATTTTTAACATTATATCTTGTGTGTCATGCATTGTCAATGTAGTGAAAAATTAACATAAAATAAAAGGTTACAAAACTACTTTAAATACGCCGGCGAGATAGATGTTAATATGTAACTATTTTTGTGAGAAATAAATAAGTGTAAACAAGATAAATTGTCAAATAGAGAATATAAGAATATCCGCCTTTTACCAAGTGTGCGTAAGACATTCGGTCTCTTAGGTATGATATAAAGTGTTTGAGATTTATGCATAAACCACAAAGGAAAACTGAAATGTTGATGAATTTCTCATATATAGAAATGTCAGTGGATAGAATGCAAATGACTAATATGAGACGTTAACAAGTAGATTTATATTTTCGTTTCTTTCTTTCAGTCATTAGGCTGTAGCTATACTGGCGCATCGCCTTGGGGTATTTAAGTCGAATTAATCAACCTCAGTACTTCTTTTAAGACTGGTACTTTTTCTCTTGATCAATTTTGCCGAAACGCTAAGTTATGAGGACGTAAACACAGCAACACCTGATGTCAAGCGGTAGTCCAGCGATGAAGATACACGCACAACGGGCTTGTTTCAATTTCCGGGCATCAAATCCACTCACAAAGCTTTGGTTGGGCCAAAGCTATAGTAGAAGTCACATGCCCAAGGTTCCACGCAGTCGGACTGAATCCGGAACCATGTGGCTGGGAAGCAAACTTCTTCAAAAATAGCCTCACCGGCGCCTGTGTCAGTTAAAAGTTTTGAAAGCTGCAGTAAAACTTAGATTCAAATTGAAAACGTGTAATCCGTAGAATTATTACAACTAATGTCAGAATATCCCTTGACCAACAAGAGTCCAATATCAAGCTGCATTGAGTTCGCAAATATTGTAAAGGACCACGTTTTTAGTTCCATCCTTTCAGTGGCGCTAATGAAAGCACCAATAATGTGGCTGTGATAGCGCTTATTAGTAGCACAAGTGATTCGATAACTTTCAACGACATAATGGACACCAAACTCGATTATTACGAAATAACAGTACGCAATAATCATATAGATCTTAACATCGTCAGTCATTAAAACGTTGACAATCATATACACAAAATATAAATACAAACTATAAATATTTAGAAATACTTCCTTATACGCAATCGATAAAAAAAAAATCTTTCCGGGGTATTGTTGAAGAGAATCGACAAAATAGCCAATTTGTTGCACTTATAAAACTGCGGAACAATTCTCCTGCAAGCGTTTCATTGACTGTTTTATGATCAAGTGTCAGAACTCTGACCAGCGTATTGAAAGGATGACCTGGATATTCATTTTGGAATGTTTCCTACAATAGGCGCAGAAGTGGCTGTGTGGTAAGTAGCTTGCTTACCAACCACATGGTTCCGGGTTCATTCCCACTGCGTGGCACCTTGGGCAAGTGTCTTCTACTATAGCCTCCGGCCGACCAAAGCTTTGTGATTGGATTTGGTAGACGGAAACTGAAAGAAGCCCGCCGTATATATGTATATATATATATGTGTATGTGTGTGTATATGTTTGTGTATCTGTGTTTGTCCCCCCAACATCGCTTGACAACCGATAGAGGTGTGTTTATGTCCCCGTAACTTAGCGGTTCGGCAAAAAAGACCGACAGAATAAGTACTAGACATCCAAAGAATAAGTCATGGGGTCGATTTGCTCGACTAAAGGTGGTGCTCCAGCATGGCCGCAGTCAAATGCCTGAAACAAGTAAAAGAGTAAAAGAGTAAAAGAGTACAATGAAAATCATGAACTAGGAATTTTTCGCACTATCGTTTAATTACTGAATTCAATATTAAGCAAGAACCACCCAAAAGAGTTTTGGTATTACGGTAGTTAACTAAGCAACGGTTATGTTACTCATATCCTGTTACTTGCACAAATTTATTTCATGTCAACTATATTTTTAACTCATAGGATTCATTACGTGTATTTTTAGGTAGTTGAAAGCAGTAGTAATTGTTCACTATGCTAATGTTCCAAAGCTTTCTAAATTTAATCATTTTTTCTCTACCAAGTGTTTAGATCAAATTCTGAATCAAGATCATATTACAATCAGAGATACTACTTTAATTCTATCGCCGCATTTCCAAAGTAGACCGTAACAAGAATAATTGTATAGATTAATCTTTGTCAAAATTAACAGAATATATTATACAGATTCCAATAGAGAGACAATAAGAACATGCTTAAAAAGAACCGAAAGAACTGATCTCAATAAAACATCTGCTGTAGTGATAAATTGGATGACAGTAGAAAAGGAATCAATGTTGAAAGCATCAGAATACATGTGGCTTGAGTAAAGTGACATTGAGAAATTGGACAGAAACTGAAGCGTGCAATTTATCGATCCGAATTTATGCTACGAATAAAAGATGTAGCATAGTAAACTTTAGAAAATATTTATCAAGCCGTAACGATGTTAATATACACAAAAATTTAAGATGTGAATGCTAGTTATATATCCTTTAAATTTATTTAATACATTTTATCGAAACAAAAGCACAAATGCGTGAGCGGCAATGAATATACAATTGAACAGAGGCATACTGAAGAAAAATGAATAAATAACAAGGGATTATTCATATGGATCAAAATAGTGATAATCAAGAAGAAATTCAAATATGTTTTTCAGTTACGATTTACGCATGAAAAATGAAAAGTTCGGGAAAAAGATGCTCGTAAATCATTAGTAAATACATATTCGTATACATCTGTATGGAAACAAAAACAGAACGAGTGATATATATATATATATATATATATATATATATATATATATATATATGTGTGTGTGTGTGTGTGTGTGTGTGTGTGTGTGTGTGTGTGTGTGTGTGTGTGTGTGTGTGTGTGTGTGTGTTTGTGTGCGTGTGTGTGTGTGTGTGTGTGTGTGTATATGAGTGTGTGGGTCAGCGCGTGTGTGTACATACACATGTATGAATATATGTATGTTTGTATGCTTTCATGTGTGAGTATGCATGTATGTATGTGTGTACATTTGTATGGATGTGTATCTCCATATGTGTTGTCGTGTGTCTCCATATGTGTCCTTGTGTGAAGTGAAATGAAGTGTGTGTGTATATATAGTCATGTATTTCAGTCTTCGTTTGTGCATGTGTGTGTATGTGTGCTTGTCTGTTTATATAACCTATGTACCTATCCGACTGCATGTCCGTGTGTTTACATTGATATTCATATGCTTACATAAATGTGCATATACATATACAGATATACGCCCACCCACACTCACACATACATACATCTATCTACATAACAGCCAACTAACTATTCTACTCTACCTGTGGGTATGGGTTATGATGTCGACTATGTATATTTCCTATTTAGTACTGGAGATGTTTCTATTTATGAGGTCGTACACCTGTATTTATCTGAGTGTTTGGTCCTTTGGGTGTTTGGATAAAATGCGGATGTCAAGTGCCTCAGATTGCCTCGATATTGGTCCTGGGCATGTTGGTAAAGTATGGAGGTCTATTTTGTGTCATCATGTAATCTCAAATGTTCATTTAATTGTTCCGCAATTCTACTAGATGTCTCCCCTATGTATGTCACGTTCCTATCTTTACAAGCACCTTCTATGCTGTAAGCTACATTTCTAGTTCTAAAGATAATGCCCGGGATAATCCTACATACCATGCAGTTATCATTGGTGCATATGGTATTCTCAAAGGAGTACTTCCTACATAGTTGTGATCTGACAGATTTCCCTGGATTTTCAACAGTCTTAATGTTGAGTTTGGTCTCCTTCAGAGTTTTCGTAAATCTACGGGCTAGTTCCCCATGGGCTGTGGCCCCTACAAACATCAATCTTTGATATTTGTCGGTTTCATGTTTACCCTGATTGCTTTGACACAAGTTTTTTGTATCCTATTCCAGTTTTGTTTCTATATATAAGGCAGGTACCACTGGTATTATTACATATAATGTTATCTCACTTATTCTATCACCCCTGTATACTCGAACCCTATCTTTCTGATCATATCCAGAGAATTGCATGCGGTGCATGAAGTTCTGTATATGTTTCTTCGTTTCACAGGCTTTGTATCGTGGCTACACGTTGTTCACTATCCTAACTAAGTCTGCTATCAGTATGTTAATTTTCATGTCGTGTGACAAAGCTGCGTTCTTGTGAACAACATATTTCGAAGCTATGGATTTCATGTAATAGGAAGGGAAGAGCTGCACACTGTTGTTCCCAGTCTCTAACCAACGTTTTGTATCAAGGACGGGGAGTCTATTGTTGGGGTGCTTAGTGCGGTAATCTATAGTTACCTAGATAATTTGGTGGATGAAGTTAGCCACTTGCTGGATGCTATCTATTACGTTGCTCGCAGTTTCTACATTACCGTTACTACCCAGACACAAATGAATATGCTTCATCACACGAACTCACATGAAGAATCTTGCAGACCAAATCCAAAGCGATATATATATATATATACATATATATAAAGAGAGAGAGAGAGAGTGTGTGTGAGATAGAGAGAGAGAGTGTATGAATGAGGAGAGGAGAGAGAAAGAGAGACGGAAGATTAGCACATTTATGTTGGCATACTCGAAAAACGTTCTAAAATATATGGCGAGATATCATTCATAATAACATAGCGAATTTTTGGCGTTAACATTTATATAAATGTAGATGAAATTGATGCAATAACACCATAGATTTCAAATAAATTACGACATTCTAAATAATTTACATCTAAAAATCCTGCACTGATATAAAGAAATTATGTATACAAGTGTTTTAGACAAATATTTGCCATTATCACTAATTGCTATCTACATTGGGCCACATACCGAGTCTGTAAGCTAACAACTCATAATGTTTTCTTCCTATTCTGGTAGTAAAGAGACGTCTATTAACATTTCACCTTCTTTCATTGAAAGTAACTAAAACGTTGTTAACAATCATGTCAAAATTCAATTTACAGTATCATTATGTTTTCATGATGACGCCTACAATAAATCCAAACATAAATACAATACCACAACTTTCCTTGATATGGTAGTTTTACCCAATTGCTCAAACTTAGCACTTCATGTTATTATATTTTATTGGTTCCAGAAGGATGGGAAGCAAATATAATCTATGGCTAATTATCCCTCTGTAGCACACATACTCCACTGCTATTCCATCAGGAATAGTTATGCAGGTGTCTGGGACTATTCTTTTACAAATGACTCTCCACATCCCTACGCACATCAAGAACTCAATGTCTCCACTCCTACAAGCGAGTAATAAATTACTGCGATGTCCCAGATGAGGAAAGAAACGAGGTCTACAACAACTTCAGAGCAATACAGCCATTGGCACTTACCGTGTACCTTCGATGACACTCAAATATTGTGCAGCAAGACTCACCAAACACAAATCTGACTTTCTACGGGTATGCATTCTGACGGTTAGAATCAGGCTTCAGTGTCCAACGTTTGAGACATGCAATCTCTCTGATACAGCCAAATATCGCACTCTCGTAGTCTGCAATATCTCGAACGCAAGGGAACTAGTCATTGAAAATGACGTTCTCTAGCTTCTTGAAACTTTGCTTCTCCTCAGTGATCGGGAGAACGGCTTCCGTTCACCCAGCTATATCTGAAACTTGTTCTCATATGTAATTCGCCTGTGGGCTCTTACCATAGAGAGGTTTACTAAAAGCAATGCTGTTGTTCTCGACATCTGCACGTCGCTCGACACCATTTGGCATGCATAACTTGTATCACAAGTTCGGGGCTACGGATTCCTCTCCTTTCGCATCACTTGAAACGCTGGCTTCCAAATACATCTCATCGTCAATGCATGGCGAAAAAGTGACGGGTCCTTCGTAAGTTTTTATTGTGATTTCTACGATAAAGAAAATTACCAATCTATAAGAAGGTATCATAAAAGGTACTAATATATTCCGGGTAATAATGCTGTAGAATGAGCGATCTTAATATAAGCAAATATGCTGGTTTCAGAGTTTTCTCTGCAGTGTACAGAACTAGACAAAGATTTACTTGCTGCCAAAAGAAGAAAAAAAAAATGAAGAAGAATTTTCCATCTTATGACAATTAGCTTCTGTATTACCCTTCGTGAGTAAGCGAAAGTAGGGTATTGTAATCAGTCGTCTTTGTCATTATATTTGCAAATTACTGGAAAATGGTTGAACGGATTTTCACCACATTTGGCAGAAATACTCATTATGGGAGTGATTGGAAATGACCAGCATTTGGTTTGATTATCTTTAAAAATAGAATAAAAGAAATTAAAGAATCCAACTTAGGAATTTCCAGACAAGCAAGTGATCATATTATTTTGGTCACTTTCTTTTTTTATATGAATCTACCCTGGTCTGCGTGTGTATAGATCATGCGCATAGACACGTGTGGGTACATACATGCATACATGCAGACATACATACATAGACATGCGACTGTGTTTTGTGTGTGTGTGTGTGTGTACAGTGATTGATTCGAGGGTTTCGTTTATTTACGAGTTGATTTCTTAATTTCACCGGAGTGTAAATGCCTATAATGGTGATACTTAAAAAAGAAAAAAGGTAATTCAGTCAAACAGCGTGGGTAAGCAACGCGTTGTAAGCCACACTATAATTTGCGAGAATAATTATCTGAGCGCAGAGTATGCATCGCACTCCCATGCCTTTTTTTTCAATTATAATTGTTTTCATATGTGCATCTTTCTCTGTATATGCACCCAATTTCTCTCTTTAAATATTTTTACATGGTGAGAATGCTCTAGCTATACATCAACTAAAATTATATCACACCTCCCTGCACACTAATTCACATGCAACTTATGTTAGCTTGTAATACGTACATGTACGGAGTCATTAAATAGTTAATTTTCCTTGACCTGAGAATGGCCGTGAAACTAATAAAGAACTTGTGAATTTTATCTAGTGACTGCTAGCTATAAAGCCAATATAAAGCTATAAACAAATATAAAGCCAATCGTATATCTATAGAGAGATAGAGTGTGTCGATGTGAAATAAATGTTTCCATCATCAACTTAAAGAACCCCTGGTTACGACATACAAAACGTAGACTATTCTACAAGTGATGCAATATATTTTGGACTAGTGATGTCTAACAGTAACCTAGTCATTCTATTACCAGGTTACGACTGGCTCGCAATTTGCTATATTCTTTGGTTTTATAACTAGAGATATTTCATACCGAAGAATAAAAAGTCAATATTCATAAGTATATCAGTAGTCAGTGTGTAGAAGAAAACATATGATTGTCGCTTTTATCACGATGTCATTCTCGTTGCGTATTCCTATGAAAGAAGGCATTGCAGCCGTGATCATGGAGTGGTTGGTGTTTAGACTCAATGAGACTGTGACTATAATATCTAATATAATCCCCATTTTAAAAACGGAAGAGTGTGATATGCAGGACAGAAGTGGTGGTAGGGAAGACTTTCGTTACTAACGAAAATCTCGCGTGACTAATGCAAATCAATTATGATTAATATCTATGGCCATCAAATTTACTAAAGATATGCTTGTGGATTCCGCTTTAATTTCGCATTTGGAAAGAACGGGAGACTGACATATTTCAAGCTTTTTCCACAGACATCCGTTGTGCATAACAAAAGTCCCAGAAATATACTGAAAAATTTCATCTGCAATTGTTTATAAATATGTCATTTTCTCTTCTTCAGTTTATATTTGATTTTTTCTTTATTTTTTAATCTCTTCTTCCTAAAATGCTTTCGTTTTTGTCTTTTCGTTTCACATTACCATCTTCTTATTCAGTCATGTCTTCCATTTCTTCTTTTTTCTGAATTTTCTTAATCATTACCATCTGAAAACTACATGAGCAGGTGTAGATACTGCAATTAATAATGTTTGGTCTATTGCTCAAGGAGCTGCTGAAATAATGAATGAAACAATCAATAGACACCTGCATCTCCATAAGCTGTGTTTACCGTTCTATACTAGCTAAAGAGAAACAGCAAACAAAAAGATATTCTTGATATAAAATTGAACTGACACTCGGTCGCTAACTCAGAAAAAACTGTTCAAATCATAAAGCGAACAAGGGATACAATTCTCTCGCTCAAATATAATCTAAATATGATTCTAATGTAAGCTGGTATCATATATAATCCATCCAATATATTATATATATGCAATATTCGAGAAAATCAGCCGATGGCTTCAGTGAATGCTTATGAATTTTGAGAATATTCTTAATAGTGTATCATTCATATTTTGCTCCAAGAAGTTTTATAGAAAGTAATGTGAATTATATTTATCTTCATTAACCATTGTCGTTTTTAAGCATTTGACAGCAAACATATTGCTTCTACAATCAATTTAAAGACATGAAGTTCAACTGACCTACAATAAAAACATCTCGTTCTGTTATGATTCATTAAAGCTGTAAAATTAAATAAGCATATGCCCAATTATTGATAGTTTGCATCGGTAAAACACTTACTGCACAAATTTCGCTGTAAAACTATTTGAATATGTTTCATCGTGTGGTTACTAACATCAATAAAAAAAAAATTAGAAATATATTTGGGTCACTCATACATGGAAGGGAATATAATTAAAATGTGTTAGTGTTTGATAAATCTTTGGAAATGTTGAGCCATTGTATTTAGGATAATATCAAAATTTATTGTCCTTTGCTAACTCAGCAGTAGGTGAAATTCAAGATTTAACTCAATATCAGATATCTGTTCCTGAATATTTTACTCGAGGGGAATCAATCCTGTAAATATGGCGTGGTATCGGGTGTCGAAAATCAGTTTCTTCGTTTCTCTCTTAAAAGGGAACAAAACATTATTGATGCATTTTATTCGAATTTTTTGTAAAATCAATTTTTTTAATAAAGCTATTTCTCTCGTCGATAAGGAATTGTTAAATGTGATTCATATTTAATACTGACTTATGGATCTCTCATAAAATCATCACTACTATTATTATGAATGATCGTTTATCATGAGTGAACGCCGTAATGTACTCATTATATGTTACTATTTTCTTTTACTCTTCTCGAGAAAGAGTATTGAGACTAATATACATTCAAATGTAATTTAACTAAATCAAATATCATATTTTACATGACGCATACATTTTAGATTTAAAATCGACTATTTGTGCTTGGCAAAATTTTTTGATAATATTTGTTTTTCCTATACTTTTAATAACCTAGATAGAGAGAAGCGGCAGTAGAACTGATGCTTTCTATAATTTTCTCCCGTCTCTTTTCTTTTCCACAAACTGGTGATTAGTCGAGATCTTTCAGAAGAGAGACTTCTCTAAAGTCAGGCAAGATCCTAGATGGTACTGTTTAAAAGTAACACTTTAAGTCTATTACCAAGAAAGGGAAGCAGTTTACATCTACTAAATTTCACTCATAAGACTGGTTGATATGCGGCTATCATGCAATACTGGCTCAAAGTGCAGGGAGATCAAAACGGGAATTAGAAGTTTCGAAATGATTTCCTTAACTGA
Organism: Octopus bimaculoides; assembly: GCF_046866305.1. Classification (NCBI taxonomy): domain Eukaryota; kingdom Metazoa; phylum Mollusca; class Cephalopoda; order Octopoda; family Octopodidae; genus Octopus; species Octopus bimaculoides. The sequence goes on from NC_142928.1 coordinate 92,118,096, forward strand.
TATGCATACCTGCATTCATTTTGGTTTAACTTGATAACAGATTTTATTTAATTGTCCTTATAGCTAGAGATTTTAATTTTATTTACTGGGAATTTAGGCAATGTTAGTAAAGAACTATTAATAAACTGCAAGGCAAATGATAAGCGTTCAGGTGAAACAGAAGAATATATTGTATTTAAATTACTTGTACTTAAATTTATTTTATGAATATTAAAGTTAAATGTGCTTTTGTTAATAAAGCAATTATAGAAAAATGCTTAGTTTTCTAAATGAGAGGTTCATATTTAGGCATATAGTTCGACATAAATATAATTTCAAAAAATGAAATTCAGAATTCCTCAGGTGTTTTTAGCTGGAAATATTTATATCTTTGTGTAATGGAAGATATTTGGATATGTACAAGTAAAAAATTCACCCTACTAAATTCTGGAATTTAGAAATGTTCAAAATGCACAGAAAAGTACCTAGCCTTACACGCGTGAAACTTTTTCCTGCCTTACAACATGCGCCTTCCACTTGTATGGATATATCGGAAACACAGAAAAACAGAAACATACAAAAGCACAGACACAATATTACACTCTTTCAAATACTATATGCATATCATGCAAGGACTTTCTTCTTCTTTTGTTTCTATTTTATGGTATAGCCTTTAACGAAATGACACATATCTTCTTTCAGCTTTCGATTCATCATGCAGATTAAATATAAGTATAGACTTAAGTATCTCTTTGTCTTCCCATCATACCATCATATAGATACACCTACGCGCTCCCACACAAATATATATATATATATATATATATATATATATATATATATATATATATATATATATATATATATATATATATATATATATATATATATATATATATATGTATATATTAATATCATCTTGGTTGAAAAACTTCGATAATGCAAATATGTTAATAGTTACCAGGGTAGCAATAATTTCACACAAAAACTGGGATATTATACCCGGCTAAGGTGTAGAAATTCTATGTTAAAGTGATGTATTTTGAGATAATAAAAAGAATAATAAATGGACCAAAACTCATACAATCAATAAGTTCCTTTCATTCCTACATATGTTTCAAAAATTACATGCACTCTACTCCGAAGGCGTAAGAGATGATGGTATATACATATAATTTTATCATCAGGGAACCATATTAGAAATGCAAGACTTGTGCTGAATGCTAAGGTTACGTACGGGGAATAACACTATATAGCTAAGTTAAATGACCGATAAAAACAAGAAAACTAGTTTACAGGGAGCTGTTTAGGGAGAGAGGCTATGAACGCTATGCTACGTGTTTAAATTAAAATAAGACATAATGAACCGCAGAAAATTCTTAAAGTTAATAATAATGGTAATAAAAATTTATTGTAATTGGAAGGAGAAAGGGAGAGAATCCAATAAATTTGTGTAAAGAGTAAATTTTTTATACGACTAATTTTGTAAATAAACGTTTATAAGAAAGGAAAATTAAAGATGGATTGTAAATATAATTAACCATTGATGTTGTATCATATTAAGTTACGGAAATTAACGTAAATAAATGACAATACAAGGTAAAAAACTATAAAGTGATGAAATAATAAGAATAAACATTCTTACTATAACAAAGTCGATAGTATATACGTAAATATACTTAAAACTCTATGATTATAACTTTACGGGGGTTAAACTTGCTGTACTAACTAGAGAAGGAGAGAAAGTGAGAACAACTGGCGTTGGAGTTAGATATAATTGTTATTTTAGATAATATTATAATGCTATTATTCTTATTGTTATTATTATTATTATTATTATTATTATTATTATTATAAATATAAAAAATAAATTTATTATTATTACTATTATTGTTATTAATATAAATATTAAGGAGATGGATATGCTATAATAAAATATTTATTACTATTAAGAAATAAGTAAATTAATAAATGAATGAATTTAAAATATTTTTTAAATTATAGAAAAAAACCTATGTGGATAGGTAGTGGGAGCAGTATGATGGAGAAATTAAAAGAGATATTGATGTGAATGAAAAATTGATATTAAGGTTATGTTCCATTTTTGGTCCTAGCATTCACACTCAAAAACTTGATTCTATTACAATTAGATTCTGAGATACTAATCTTATTGTTGTGAGAGTTATTGTTATATTTACTTATGTTGTACATATTACTTATATTTTTATCTAAATAACTATTGCTACCATAGGAGTGTGTTGTATTACAGGAGTTTCTGAGTGTGAATGCTAAGACTAAAAATGTGGTTTATCAATGTAAGGCAACAACTAACACAGAGGTCTTGCATTACATAGGTTGCTCTTCGTCGCAGGTCTCTAGGAGAATCTCTAACCGTTACTCAACCTTTAGGGATAGGAATAAAAATAGTACCGATCTTAGTAAGTTAATCTGGAAACTTAAGGCCTGCAATTAACAATACTGGCTACCTAAATACTCTACGATAAGGGTAAATATTTTTGTCCGCTCTGTAATTTAGAGCTATTCCACATTCTGTTCTCCAAGAATAATTTAGTGAAACAGATAACACAGAGATCATACAGATGCCAGCATTGGGGGAAACACACCTTCAGCTCGTTTCATTAATTTCATCCTTTTTACTAATTTTAGTTATTTTTTCACCTACCAATATACTCACTAGTTAACAGCCACTTTACATGTGGTATGAATTATCACCCCACTTTGTGTTTATTTTTATTAAACTTTAGACAATAAATCTCCCCCAGTTACCTCCAGTAACCCCTACAACTTTTCCTTATTGTTTGATGGTCCTCTTAATATTATTATTATTCTTATCAACTCTCTTTGTAGTTTTTTATCCATTGGCTATATAATTACACTTAAATATATTCTAGTTAATTATAACTTCGTAATCTTTGTTTCCCACCTTTGTAACCAGATATGTTAATGCAGCGTCTCTGCATCGCACATACAGGAACATAACTTTAATATCAATTTTTCATTCACATCAATATCTCTTTTAATTTCTCCATCATACTGCTCCCACTACCTATCCACATACGTTTTTTCTATTATTATAAACTTTTTAAAATTGTTTATTCATTCATTTATTAATTTACTTATTTCTTAATAGTAATAAATATCTTATTATAGCATATCCATCTCCTTAATATTTATATCAATAACAATAATAGTAATAATAATAAATTTATTTTTTATATTTATGATAATAATAATAACGACAATAAGAATAATAACATTATAATATTATCTAAAATAACAATTATATATAACTCCAACTGCAGTCATTTGTCGAGCAAATCGACCCCAAGACTTATTCTTGCCAAGCCTAGTACTTATTCTATCGATCCCTTTTGACGAACCGCTAGGTTACAGTGACGTAAACACACCAGCATCGGCTGTCAAGCGATGTTGGGGGGACAAACACAGTCAGACAAGCATATACACACATACATATATATACATATACATATATACGACGGGCTTCTTTCAGTTTCCATCTACCAAGTTCACTCACAAGGCTTTGGTCTGCCCGAGGCTATAGGGCTATAGTAGAAGACACCTGCCCAAGGTGCCACGGAGTGGGACTGAACCCAGAACCATGTGGCTGGTAAGCATGCTACTTACAACACAGCCACTCCTACGCCTATATATATATATATTTATATATATATACATATATATATATACATCTATATGTATACGTGTGTGTATATGTATATATACACATATATACATGTATATGTCTATGTATATATATATATATATATATATATGCATGTATGTATGTATGTATGTATGTATGTATGTATGTATGTATATATATATATATATATATATATATATATATATATATATATATATATATATATATATATATATATATATATATATATATATATATATATATATATATATATAATGGTTGTCTCAGGTAGTCCGGGAACGACGGTGTTCTGCGATTCATTACTGAAGAAGCTGCACAAATGATTAGTTTATAGAGCTGAACTATATGTGCTGTACATCAGCTCCCTCTGTCAAATTATTGACTGAACACGTGCGCATTGTACCGCACATGCGCATAAGATGTCGAAGTGGTCGTAGAGCAAAGCAACTTGGAATGTTTTTGCTCCAAAGCATGAAGTACCCCCAGGTCCAGAATATGAAATCATGATCTTATGCTCGCAGCATCCTGAACACTAGGCCATGTGCCATCATTTACATACATCCAAAACAATTTGTTACTTGCACGTAAAGTTTTTGCTGCAAGATATTTGCATCTCTAATACGTCTATAACTAAAGTGTTTTGAAAAGTCTCCTCAAAGCATAATTTGATATTTATATTTTGTTTCTGTTCCTGAACATGCTGTGCCTTTGGTTCAAGTGAACTGTGTTCAGTTTGCCTAACGAGTTTTCAATGATAAGCATGCCCACGCGAATACTTTTACGCATTCATTCTGTTTAATTCATAGACATACAAATACAAGCGCGCGCATGTATCTATCTTCCATTTCACATATATGTAGTTCTATGTGTATCTATACTATATAAATGTATAAATATAATAAATCTCATTTACATATGTCTGTATTTATTTTTAAACGTATATATAAATCCGTACATTCTTACGTATATGCTTTATCTATTACTTGCTTCAGTCATTGAACTGCGACCATGCTGGGGTACCACTTTGAAGGGTTTTGTCGAATGAATCGACTCTGCTACTTATTCTTAAGCCAGGTACTAGGCCTAAGTCCCCTATACGGGGACTTAGACAATTCAACATCGGCTGTCAAACAGAGGTGGTGGACACCCCCTCCCATGTATATATATATATATATATATATATATATATATATGCACAGGGATTGGACAAAATAATGAAAAAACCTAACATCATAGCATCATAATTTTGAAATATCTACAAAATCGACAGAAGCTTTATATTTATGCTTTTTGTCATTTATTATTAGCGTTGCTTAATATGTTTTGCTAAAATTGCAGATTATTTTCAGATATCACCAGTGAAAGGGTAATTAAAATTTTGTATATTCGGAATCTGCATGACATAACACATATTCGTAGGAACTTTCATTGAAAAAAAAAAATATCCATTTTTTCTGAAAGCTATGATCATCCAAAGTCGGGGTGGAGGGGACAGAAATCTGTAGTTATGCCGCACGTAATATCTAATTGATCTACTATTCAATTATAATACAGTGTAGTGGTAACTAAAGAGCATACTCTATATCGTATATTTAAGAATTGTTATTGACTAAATTTTATCGTCTAAATAATTTACAATCTATAATTATCCTTAAGGAATTTGCCATATCCTGCTTCTAAAAATTTTTGTCCTTTTAACATTATCAAGTTCTTCCGAAAATCACACACTCGTGGTGTGTGATTGTGGATCATCATAACATTCAAATAAATAAGTATTTTTAAATGAAATTTTCTACGAATATGTGTTATATCATGTAGAATCCGAATATACAAAACTTTTGGGGTAAAGTGTTTTAAGAGGGGGTAGGTGGGGAATTTCGGAAAATTCACCGGAGTGCACTTCAGTTCGTCGTAACTCACAGTCGGTAAAATAATTACTTGCTACTAACCTAGATTCTAAAGCAGAATATAACGGTCTTAGCTTGCTACTCAATCCATATCTTTTTAAACACTCTCATTTCAATGTTCCTTGTATCCCTTTTACTTTTCATTTTTTCTTACATTTCTACAACTATTTAACAATTAGAAGCAATACCATAATAAGTTTCTTTGAAACACTGAAACGTTCTGACCATGAATGAAATAGGTTTTGAAGCCTTTCTATAAATAACTTAGTCACAAATACTCTATTTCCAAAATAAAAGTCTTTACTAGGCTTCTCTTTCATCTTCTTTGTACAATAATGAAGATGCTCATACTCAACTATTTACGAACAGCAAACTACAATCTTAATAGTGCCGACACAGCATACCAATTTGTTCAAAAAAGTTTAGGATACTACTATCAAGAATATGTCAATATCCAATGCAAAAATCTTATCTTCCACCATCATTGAATGATGATATAATTTCGTTAATCCAACGCTTAAGAATATGAATTCATTAATTTCCGGGCGAAATTAATGCCTATATTATGAGCTGCTGACTATTCAAACCATCACATCTAAGTAAAATTAGACAAAATGTACACACCCACTTATATACCACATACATATTATTAGTTTTATAATAATAATAATAATAATAATAATAATAATAATAATAGTAATAATAATGATATTTTGGAGTAATAGGTATACGTCGATTAGTGTTTTTTAAGTAGAGCACTGGCACATTTTAGACTACCTGCAATCATCCGCAGTCGTAGTATATTTCCGATGGAACTCCGCAGTGTCCGTTCGGATAAATATATTAAGTGACGAGAAAATAGATTTGGTATTAAAATTTATTCTGTACAACGTTCGTTTCGACCTGTCCTGCTGTTTTCCTTTATGTGTTCGGCTCTGTTCAACAAGTGTTGGATCTATTTTGCAGCCTGGGTCTCATCAGATACATCCATAGATAAAGTTGTGTCTCATTAAAGATTTTGAGTGTCGGCTGCCATGTTGTTATAGACAGGCATACAACAACATGGCAGCCGAGACTCAAAATATTTAGTGAGACACAACTTTA